>NW_018249930.1:9637-87066 GCF_001263595.1 Phalaenopsis equestris | reverse complement strand
ATATATATATGTATATTTCTCGAATGTATATGTTGCCAACTTAGCTGCACCTGGCCTTTTCTATATGTTCTTTTAGAGTGCTTTACTCTTTTATTGAGTACTTGCATGCTTGTATCATTTTTATTGTTTATTTTAGTGCATCTAGGATATCACTTAAATTATAATCTAGGCTAAAAACCTTAAAGTTATAATTTTTTTATATAAAAACATATGAATAAAAGATTTAAGATAAATCAAAATTTAGGATTAAAAGATTCAAGATTTTCAAAATATGTCTTTTATTTTCCTACATGACCTTCGAGCCAGTTTTAAAAAAAACTGCATTGTATGGACATCACCCAAGCCATATAATAGGGCCTTCATAATATCTAAGGACCGCTCTAGATAATTGCATCACTTAAATGTCCCGAGAAGAAACCCCCGTACTTCTCCAACCCAACTAACCCAACATACCTTTTTATATAGGAGGTTGTCTAGTACGCCTAGGACTTTAGAATTCTCCCCGACCAAGACGAGGTGTAAATCCTTCTGTTAGGAGTGTTTTTAGCTTTGTAGCTAAACCTCCACTTCTCTTCTTTTTTCGAGGCATCATTGCCATTTAGGCGGGTACATGTCTCACCTCTTGGAGTTCCACCTTATACTCATATGATATAGTTTTCTTTCTTTGACCTTAGGGTTATCGAGATACCCGTGAATGATACAATTAATGAATTGTTGATCGGGGATCTCTTGATCTGTTGGGTCGATTACCTTCATGACTGAGTAGGCATAGGGTCCTAGTAGTTCGGGATGACGGGTCCGTGGTAACTTGACCTAGCCACCTCTACCCTATAGAATTACTCAACCTTCCAGTTGTTAAGCCCGTTTGACCCTTGTCGCTCCTCTGACTTCATATATATCATTTTGATGGCCCAATGCCAATGAGCTGTTGCTCATTTGGGATACGATGATTTGTCCTCTGCCTTATGTCGTGGACGTGCTTTGAAGTATTGAGATATCCCCATCAAGATGATCATGGTTATTCCGTGGGCCCTATGTGCTCATGGGCCGCTACCCACATGAGATGCGAGAGACTCACTCTTTTCCCGATGACTTAGTGAGAGCTTTGAAGCATCAGGGCATTCCCACATGGAATAAACTTTCTTTGATGAGCTATTTTTTTCTAGGTCTACGATAATATAAGAGAAACCCTTTTTATTAAGAGTATTTTTAAGTATTCCCTAAGATGTAATTAAATAAGTGAGATACGTCCTCTTGGGAGACTCTATACCCCATAACAGACACTTACACCTGATTCTTTGATTGTGGGTAGTCTACCTAGGTATTCTTTTATGGATATCGGTCCAAAGTGCTTCCATCCAATCTTGTTTAGGCACTCATATTTAACATATCCTTGTGAGGTTTATCGCACATAAGCTCTCAACGTTCTTTCTCTTATTTATCGTTTTTTGTTGTATATTTATCTTTTCCAATTCTTCTCTTTTTCTGATCATTCATATGATCTAGTAGAGATATTTATTCGGAAAAAAAGAAGTATACAATGATATAAAAATCGACGACTCCATCTAAAAATAAAAAGAGAAAAGATCAAAAACATGGATTTTCTTTCATATTGATTTTTCCGTATTAGTTGGCTCAAATGCCTACTTTGCCTTGTTTCTATCTGAATAGCTCATTCATGTATCCTCTTGTTGTGTTTGGTCTGTCTTGTGGTCCAGTCAGCTTTGGGCTTACTAGCTTTGACTTAGATAGCTTCACTTGTTCTGAAAAAAGTGGGTCTCATGATCCTGTGTTGGTGGACTCTTCTTCATTGTACTATTTACTTCCGGTCCGCCATATCTCATCAGAATCTCCACTGACACACTATTGACGTACAACAATGTATACATTTATAGTGGCTTATTAAATTATGTTATAAATATATTTAAATATATATATATATATATATATATATATATATATAGTAGATTTATTTTCTAAAAAAACAAATTATTTTTGAAGTTTAAATTAGAGTATATAAAATTATATTTTAAAGTGATTAAAGCTTTGAGTTTTAAACCAAATATAAAATGCTCTATTATTATTATTTAAGATGAAGAAAATATTTTCTTTTTTCAATAATTAAGAGTTAATTTTTTTGTATATTGATATAAATATTTTTTTGTCAGCATATTTTTTTATCAATTTCATTTTAAAACTTAAAAAGAAAAGTAAAATCATACTTAATTTTAGATAAACAAATTAAGATTCTTTTTAAAATTACTAATTTGTATTTTTTTCTATCTTTACACATATAATTGCCATCAAGGGCATATATTCCCCAAAAACCCAAAAAATCTCATCTTTTTGCCTCTTTATTGCTATAATGATATTGTGACCACCTGCTATATTGTCTTATCAATAAATTATTCGGTTCTATCACTACATTCACTCGTCGACAACATGAGTTTAAACAACAGTTCCTTTTGTTTCTCATCATCACTATTATTAGGGCTGTCAAAAAAACTCGTTATTCATGACTAGTTCGTGTTTGACTCATTAAATAACTCGTAATCAATTCATTAGTTCAACAAATGAGCCGAACATGAACAAAATTTTTTAGCTCAAATTCTAAATGCGCCAAACATGAACACATTTTATTTGATAATATTTGGCTTGTTTTGACTCAAACTATTTAGATAATAAATAGATAATATATAAAAATGAAATAATAATATATTTGATATGATATAAAAAATTCTCTTTATATAAATATAAAAAAATTAAAATTTAGTTGTTAGATATGTAAATGCACAGGAATTAAGTGGCATGCATGTAAGTTCTCTTAGAATTTTTCCAAATGCTGCTCTACCCCTTTTATGCATTTCGGTTTTGGATATAATAAATACATAACAATTGGGTGGTATGTATGTACATGCTCCTACGTATTAGATATGTAAATACATAAAAATTGGGTGGCATGTATGTATGTACATGCCCCTACCCAGCATCCATGCCCCGCCCCTGCATTTAACTTTTAGGTGATAGATATGTAAATACCATTAGAATTATCTGGTGTGCATGTAAATGTCCCTAGTTCGCTTTTCCAGGTTAAAAACATAATCCCACATCGGAAACTTAGAATTTAGAAGTTTAGAAGGACTCTTAAAATGCAAAAGCAAACCTGCTCAATTCAACAAGTTGCAAAAGCTTACCCAATTTAGCAAGATGTAACATTTTTGGCTAAATCATTAATGTGGTTGTAAAAAATAATTAATATTCCAAGTTTATTAATAATAAGTTTGATTGTGTTTTATTAAAAAAATATTAGGGCAATTTTATCAACACGGTTCGTTGTTCGCGAACAGCTCGTGTTTGACTCTTTAAGAAGCTCGTGTTCGGTTTGTTAATTTTATTCAATAAATTAACTAGTCGAGCACGAACTAAGATGTGTCCGGCCGTTTTAGCTCGAAATACTACTCATCTAAGTTTATATATATATCTTAATTATAAAAAATATTAGGTAGGAAAAAAAAATCAAACAAATTCACAATATTCATGGCAGGCTTTCCACACCAAAAGTTGACTGCGTTGCGTCCTGTTTAAGAAATATATATAGGAGCACAATTCGGCCCTTGCCTCTCTGCCATCTGAACCCCGCTCCGCAGCCGAAGATCCGAAGTCATGGCCGCCCTTCGCCGCCTCTCGTCGCGGTCCATTCTCCCGCTACGCCAAATCGTCTCCCGGCCCTTCTCCTCTTTCTCCGGCGATGATCAGACGGTCCTCACGATCGAGACATCCGTCCCCTTTACCGGCCACATGATCGAACCCCCGTCCCGCACCGTTGAGACCACCCCGAAGGAGCTCCTCACCTTCTTCCGCGACATGTCATTGATGCGCCGGATGGAGATCGCTGCCGATTCGCTATACAAGGCGAAGCTCATCCGCGGTTTCTGCCACCTCTACGATGGCCAGGAGGCGGTCTCCATCGGCATGGAGGCCGCCATCACCAAGAAAGACGCTATTATAACTGCTTACCGTGATCACTGCATCTTTCTAGGCCGCGGTGGCACGCTTTTGGAAGCCTTTGCCGAGCTCATGGGCCGTCGTTCAGGTTGCTCCAAGGGCAAGGGTGGATCCATGCACTTCTACAGGAAGGAGACTCACTTTTACGGTGGACATGGAATCGTTGGTGCGCAGATCCCGCTTGGATGTGGGATTGCTTTTGCACAGAAATATTGTAAAGATGAGACTGTAACATTCACGATGTATGGAGACGGAGCGGCCAACCAGGGGCAACTTTTTGAAGCTCTCAACATGTCAGCGTTGTGGGATTTACCAGTGATTTTGGTTTGCGAGAACAATCACTGTGAGTTTTCTCCTTGTTCTACTCAAGCTCAACTTTTCAATAGATTGTCTTTCTAGTAATTTCATCTTTTATTGCTTTTTAGATGGCATGGGTACGGCAGAATGGAGATCAGCGAAGAGTCCCGCCTATTACAAGCGCGGAGATTATGTACCTGGGTTGAAGGTGAGAAATTAGAGATTCTTTCCCTTTTTAAAATTTTTAGTTTTGGGCCTTGATCTTTTTGGTAGCCAACCCCACTTACTGGGATAAAGCCTTTCTGTTGTTGTAAGGCCTTGATCTTCTTTATGCATAATGATCTGATTCTGGGCTAGTTCTTTACAATGATGTTCTTGTTAAATTTCTGACTCTCTTATTCCTTAATTATTAACAATTAGTATCAGCTTGAATAGAGAACTAAGTACGAGCCATGGATCGGAAGCACTTTCTTATATATCCATTTCCATTTATGAAAGAGCAACTTCAAGCAGGTCTAATTAAATAGGAAGATGAAAATTTGGGTGGGGTGAAAGAAACAATTAAAGGCTGTGGAGTTTCTTTAAATGCAATAAAAACACCTACATAATTTCTTGATGATTGTGCCACGAGAAGTAATACTCCACGTTTACTATTGCCCAAAATTTTCACAATGATGTTATGCATATCTCAACTACCAAATAGTGTGCTTTTCATTCTCTTTTTTTTAGGGTCAATTCTCATGCATTTAAAACTGCTGAGAGTAATAAGAGTATAAGTATAGGCAATTGGTTAGCTTAGTGATAGGAGACTATAGGAGGAGATAGTATATTGTGGGATCCTCCTTAGACTAAGGGAATGTAAAACAAGACATGATGGGAGACAGTGTTCCTCGACAACAAGAGATAATTGGAGCATAATACTCTAAATAAATCTCGATGCTCGAACAAAGAAAGTGTGAGTTGGATTATAACATTGATGTTGAAACCCATAGCTACTCTGATTGCAACTACTTCCTGTGTCATGAGTGGCATAGGGGCATGATTCACATTTCTTGTTGTGGAAGAGGTACTCAAACCCATTTTTAAGCTTCCAGCAAATGTAGTGGTGGCTTTTTAACGAATGCTAAATGTCAAAAATTCTAAATGGTTAGATTAGACCAGGCCTTTCTAATTGTACAAGTTTTACTTAGATGCACTTATGATTCTGAAATCCATAGAATTGTTTACCAAGAACTCTTGTGAAGAGAAAATAAGATGACTTGAGGTGTTATGCATGCTTTCTAAAAACCAGTTAGCTTGTGCCTTGCTCAAGCTTATCTATTTACATGGTCTCTAATTCTATTAGTGCTTTCTTGTTGATGAAGGTATAATAATAAAGTTACCCTTTTTGCTTTTTAATCTAGAAAGAAGAGGAACATCCTACCAGTTTGATGATAGGCATTTGATTTTTTTATTTTCTTCAAATTTTATGATGCAATTGTTGAGAAAGAGGCACATGTATGAAAACCTTGAATGCCTGTAATCGGAGAGATAAAGTACGACAAGAGAGAATTATCAACAATTTAACTATTATGGCAACGATAGAGGAAGGTGTGGAAAAACCACAGGAAAGAGAGCTTGATCCAAATATTTTGAAGAAAGAGTGAATTCAAAAGTTATGATTGGAGCGTGTAATTTCAATTTAGGATGTATGATAGAGAAAAAAAAAATACAAGTGAGAGTCAATTAATTTCATTCTTAATTCAATAATAATCCAAATTACATCCATTATAGTAATAGATATAAAAGGTGAATTCAAATTAAATTCAATGCTAAATTTAAATAAGTCTTAATATCCTATTATTTAATTTAAACTAACGATGTTCTAGACAATTAAATTGATATAAGTTTTAAAATTTTTCAACATAGCAAAATCTTGCTTAAATTATTTTGAGACATTAGAATATGGAGGCTGTCAATGTAAACTTCTAGTAGAGAGGAACGTATATGGAAGAGTTCAGAAGCATGCAATTGAAGAGTTTCATGGGGAGATAGAAGTATTTGGATTCTTGGTATTTAAGGAGAGTAGAGAGAGAGGCAGTTGTAGAAACCTTGTAGGGAGAAGAGAGAGAGAGCAAACAATCATGAGGCGGGAAATAACTAAAAAATTTGTTAGGGGCAAGAGAGTGCTATTGTTTATGAGTAAGGGATGAGAGAGAGTACTGCCATTTACGAGGGAGGGTGAGAGAGGAGATAATCTTTAATTCAATAATAATTTGGATAACATCAATCAACCACCTATTAATTGAAATTTTCAAGATAAATCCAAATTAGTTATAAAACTTAAAGCTAAATAAATCCTAAAATCATATTAAATATAGTTTAAAATATAGATAATCCGAATAATCAAATATAGTGTAACTCAAATAATTTTTAAAATAATTCAAAGTGATGGAATATCTTAAAATAATTTAAAATTATTTTTTATGTGAGTCTTGTATTGTTTCACTCTTTTATGTTTTGACACCAAAGGAATGAAGGACACAAATAATACAATTTTATTACAATATGCACCGAGGTTCAACTAACAATGTATACTGACGCACAAAAACTTACCGATAAATAAGTTGGCCGCACAATGCAAGTATACGTGTCAATTAATAATGCGGTTGAAGAGTACCGCACATGTAACCCATAGGAAAGCTCGTTAAGAAACCATTTTGAAAAGGCAAAAGCTCTAGTTTACTAATTATTCCAACCTAGTTTGGCGAATTCAGAAAGCAAGGGAAGAATATTCTAAGTCTAATAGATTTCGAAGAAAGCAAAATAGAAGAAAATGTGGATCAAACTCTGTTGGTTTTTTTCCAATAGTAACAAGGATCGTGCCTCTATGATTTAAGCATGACAATTGGCTTGATTTTCTTATAAATTTTTCCTTCGTGGTGGTTATCAACCATGGATACTTAGTTCTTTATAAGCCAATGCCTACGTTCCAAGAAGATTTAGAATTCCACAAAAATAGCTTCTGATTATCTTTATGGCATCCCCCGTAAATTATGATCCCCTATAATTGGTTGCAAGATCTATAATAAAATATTCTTGTTTTATTCAAACTCGTGGTTAATCTAATCGTTCCACTATGTTTTTGTCAAAGTTGTAGATCACGATGGATTTTAACATCATGACTTGCTAGGTTAGGAGTAAACGAATGCCAAAAGATTAACCAACAACTCTTAACAATTCAAAACACGGAAAATGATATGAGAAATCCAAAATAAAAATCAAACCAAGAAAATCATCCCAAGAATCACAGATACACGAAAAATTTTTAGCTACTCATGGCTCAAGAGAAAAACAAAGAAGATTTCATGGTAATAAAATCTGCAAGAAATATTTTTATTGTAATAAAAAGTACTTACAGTCTTTTGATCTCCTCTCTTACAAAAATAGCTTCCAATTTCTCTCAAACTCTTTCAGAAAATACAGACAAAAGAAAATTAGGAAGAAGAAAGGAATTCTCTCTCTAAACCCTAGCCTCTTCTACAATTTCCTCTCCAAAAAGCTCTCTCAATCTTCTAATTATAATGATTTTATAGAATGAAATAAAAAATCTTCTTAAATTCGTCAGAATCTTGCATTAAAAATTTTCCAAAATAGAAAATACACCTCGACATGACCACACTCGTGCTATGGCGTAATTACATCCCAAGCTTTGGTTGGGTGGCGTGGTCATGCCAGGTTTTGACGTGGCTACATTGGGTGCTCCAAAGCATGCATCTCCTTTGGTATTTGGGTGTAACCACACTCGATTTTTGCGTGACCACGCCTGATTTTGGCGTGACCACGCTATTCAAGTGGCGTGGCCACTCCTGATTCAGGTGCGGTTACGCCAACGCTGATTTTTCCAATCTCTCATTTTTGCTCCGATTTTTGTGTTATTTCTCCTATAATCTACAAAATACAATTCCATTCTTCCAAAGACATAAAATCATATATTTGAAGAGGAAAAATGCTGGAAGTAGGTCATGAAAAACATAAAAATTTGATGCATATCATATACTAACAACTTTTATCAGTAGTTCAAGAAAAAAGGACAAGCTCAAAACACTAGTACAAACAATCATGATCGCACAAACTTAGAATAGTGTCTTCACACTTTCCGTCGTTTACTAAAGCCATCAACACCATAAGATCCAGATGGTTTGATGACTTTCACAATAATCTACAACATATTATAGTATAATCTCCCTCATGGTTTTAACTTCTGGAACAACAATGTAACTGGATTCCAGCCCCCATTTTCTGCATAAAAATATTCATTTGATAGTTTATTATTTCAAGAAAACATTTATTAGATTAATCAAGAAAGAAAAACAGGGACCAGTCATAAGGTGATACATAGAGCTTCCAATGCAGTAAAATTGCTGATTTCAGGTGGGTGTCTTTTTCCTTTGTTGAATTCCTTGGCTGGAATTTTCCCAGCTAATGCCGTGCTGTCCAACAGAAAATAAATAACAAAACCAAATTACAATTCTGGCACAAATGCTTTAACTTGTTACTAGCTGCCATGCATGCCAATGAGAGGAATCTTGGCAGTCAGCAACAAATGAAGCTTCCTTTTCCAGGCTGTTTGGAGTAGACAAGGACTTCACTACCATTTAAGTCCAGCCCTCTCCATGCACCAATTCAATGTTTTATTGGGCTTGACAAAGTTACCTGTGGCTTTAAGGGTAATCCCCTTGTTTCTTAATTCCTTCATGGAATTAAATGGAAGGACAGGTGTGGATCACTACTGAAAGAAGGAAAGGTTATAAATGAATAGAAAAATAAAATAAAGAACCCCAAATTGAGATGCTACTTGTTTTCCACGGAACAATTGTAAAGGTGAAGCTCTGTAGAAGATCAATCCAAACTTGCAAGATCTTGTTCCTCAGTTGGCAGATGTTTCTTTATTGCATTTACTTCACCCTAGAAAAGCACTTAACCACCTCTGAGGATCCGTCCCTTCATTTTTTTTTTTCAGATTTCATCCCAGGAACAGCTAGCTCAGCCAACTTCTATCCCTACATCTTTCTGTGTGAAACTTTCCTGCTGCTGCTAAGCACAGCTGTATGGAACACAATCGAAGCATTCTTTGCCTGTGAGTGGAGATTCCAGGGTGGGAAAATTAATTGTGGCAGAGTGCCGAGGTCCACTATGATTTCCTTCCCTCCCTACCTCTCTAAACTCGGGGAATCAACCCCAAAAACAGGGAACTCCTTCCCAAATTCAGAAACCTAATTACGATCTCACAAACAAATTCTCTCTGCTCTCTAAAGGACGGCATATTTATGTACAAGCTATCCCAAATAACACTTGGTTGGTTCCCTTGATTACTAAATTACCTCCAAGAAAAAAAAAAATAAAACGGAAAGAGGTCCATTAATAACTAATTAATTCTGAAAAGGCCATTCCATATTAATTGCAATTGTACCTGCATCATTCTCCTCAGGTTTAAGACTTGTCCTCGACACACACACACACACACACACACATACATACTTATATTAAGATTAGAGTATTGTAATATTGAGGGATCTTTTAGGGTGACCATTTCGTGCAAAATTCTACTTTGTGGAATAAGATTAACTTTGACTATAGAATACTAAAGAGAGGATATCTTTGATGATGCTATTTTGAACACTTAATTTATGATTTAATTTGTATTGTAATGGTGAAAATAATTCAACCCATTTAATATAATTGGTAAAAAAAAACATTTTGGTATTTTTGTAATGATGGTTGGACCTTTTCAGCCACATGCTTTTCTTTTAATTTTCTGAGAGAATACATGGATGGGAATCCTCACATTTGAAGGCTATTGAATTGTTCATACATTTTTCTCAAAATCTTTATTTAAAGGCATCAACATCACTTTTTTGATCTCGTGCTCTAATGCATAATTATTATTGTAACCTTTATAGATGGTGTGTCTATCAAGCTGTCTTGGTCGACCCAATAGTAAATGACCAACAATTATTGGAATAACGTCGCACAAAATATTCTTTTGTAATTTCTCACTAATGAAAAATTGCATTAAATATTATTTTAAAATTTTAATTTTATTTACTTTATGCAACCAAGATAGTTTATTGAGGTTTTGGCTTTCAGTTGATCTTTTGTAGGAAGATTTAATTATTCTGTCATCCTAGTAGGCATACTTTTCACAACTTTGTCTTTCAATAATGATTTTATGAACTTTCCTTTGCATAGCTTTATAAAATATGTTGTGTCAAAGCCATTTGAACTCAATAGTGCTCAAAATCATTTGAACATTAGGAAGTTTTCCATCATTGGCATACGCTAGATATCCAATCGTTGTCATCATCAAGGTTGTATTCTACTTCATTTTCACCTGCAGGTTGGACCTCTGATAGGTGAATTCTCATTATCAGAAGTGCTAGTTTTTTTTTTCCTAATGGTTGTGATGATTGAGAAGATTTTCTTTAGAAGGCATTTATGGTGCATTATCACATGTTATCTCACTATATCTATGAGGTTATTGTTCTAATGCAAAGAAAAAGTTCTTAATAATTGCTTGTTGTTCTTTCCTTGGAGCTTATTGAGTGACATTGGATAATGTCTAATTTTGTTGTAATTATATGATATTTGCAATTGCACAATGCAAACCTCTGATAAATTGGACAATAGTATGTTCATTGGGTTTTACCACACCATAGTTTAATATCAATTGTTTGAAATCAACTGCATATTCTTTTTCAAGCCAATCTCATTGTTAAAAAATACAATGCTTGCTAAAGGCACCTTGCCTGAAATAAGAAATCAAGTACCTTTTAGGTGTTTTTATTTCATCTTGTTCAATCTGACAATCTTATTCGTACTTTCTTTAGCCCTCATTCACTTAATATTCTTCTAGCAAATGGATGCATTTTATTTAACATGATGGACTCAAATTTGACTTATCTATCAATATGTATGTCTTTATAATCAATTCAATGCTCTATCGTATGTAGTCATTTTATGAATTTTAGGATTCAATCCACCCTCAAAATCCAAAACGTTGATGTTAAATTCTTTACATTGGTGAAATCTCATCGGTGCTCTTCCTTGGGTATGTTTCATCTTCCTTGGATATTTCTTGGCAAGCTTGATGGAAATATTTTCCATTTCACAGGCTACTTGATTATCTGAGTGGAACGAATGCAAATCATGCTTGTCTTTCACATGCCGCTAACCTAAGTTGTAATTGGTGGATTTCATGACAGATTTCTGGTAGCTACTTCCGGACTTGGTGGGATTTGTTTCTTTTAGGCTGGATCCTGAACCTACTACTTTGATACTAAAAATGACACTGGAGGGATGCAAGAGACGTCTACAATTTTGTTATAAAATGAACCACGGTGCAACTGACAATGTATACTGAATCAATGCTTCTAATCAGTTCATGGAACAAGGGCAAGCTCAAAACTGTAGTACAAACAATCAATACCCTGCAAACATAGAATAGTGAGCCCCACACTGTTATATCCTAAAACCATGAATTTCTTGCGATCCCACTTGGTTTGATGACAACCACATCAATCTACAAGATTATAGAGTAATCTGGAATAGCATTGTAATTGGAATTTCCTGTCACCAATTTCTACATCAAGACATTCATTTGGTAGTTTATTTGTGGTAAAAAAGAAAATTATTAGAGTAATCTAAGAAGAAAGGTAAACAAAGAACTGGTACAAGGCGATGCGAGGGGCTTTCAACACTTGTAGAATTACTGATTTCAGGTGGTTGTTTTCTTCACTTGGAGAATTCCTTGGTTGGAATTTGATCAGCCATTGCCATGTCCACTAGGTTTAGATATAGGTTATAAAGAAAAATTTTAAAATGACCTAGAAGAATTAATACAAATGATAGATCTTGAAGAAAAAAAATTTTATTGGAGGACATTTAAATGGACATGTTGGTAGAGTGATAGAAGATTTTTGAAATATTCATTGTGACTACGGTTTTGGAGTGATTAACGAAGAAAAGAAGGTAGAATCATATTAGATTTTGTTTTGACATATGATTTTGTTATTACTAATATTTAATTTAAGAAAAGGGATGAGCATATTATTACTTATAAGAATGAATCAAATAAAACATAAATTGATTATTTTCTTATGACAAGAAGGGATCGTCGAGAATGTAAAAATTGTAAGATCATTCCAAGTAAAAATTTAAGTAATCAAATTCGATTAGTAGTTGTGAATTTTAAAATGAAGAGTTGAAAGATAAAAAATACTAGAAATTATTGTTATGGAATTTGATGGGGGCACCAAAAATATATAAATACAATTATTTGTATGAGTAAACTTGAATATTTCAAAATTTGAGATGTTCATGAAGAAACAAATTCTATGTCGGATACAGTAATAAACACTATTAAGTAAGTGGCGAAAGATGTACTTGGAGCATCAAAAGGAAAAATTTCTATAAATAAGAATAGTTCGTGGTGGAATAATAATGTACAAGAAAAGATAAAATACTGGTAGTTGTGTTATAAAAATTAGTTTAAATATAAAAGCTTAGAAAACTGAGACAAATATAAGGTGATTCGTATGGAGTCTAAAAGAACAATTTGTGATTCTAAAAATTTTACTTTTAGTGATCTCTAAAAGAACAATTTGTGATTCAAAAAATTTTACTTTTAGTGATCTTAGTAATAGATTAGATATTAAAGATGTTGAAAAATATGGATAAAATAGTTAAATAAAGAGAAAAGAAAAGTAAAGATTCAACTCAAATAAAGTATGTTAAAGATGGAAATCAAAAAGTACTTTTGAAGAAGATATTCAATATAGGTGGATAAGCTAATTTGATAAACTTTTCAATGAAGTTTGTGACAATACGATCAACCTTAATGATCTTAATATCATTAATAATAATAAAATATTTTATTTTTATCGTTTCATTAGTAAAAAGAGAAGTTAAGGAGGCTTTAAAGAAAATCAAGGGTGAAAAATCAGTAAGACATGATGATATCTCAATTGAAGTGTGGAAATGTTTAGGAAATTTGAGAGTTTATTGTTTTACTAAACTCTTTAATATTATTTTAAAAAGTAAAAGTTGCCTGAGGAGTGGAGGAAGAGTAGGAGGAAGAGTATTTTGATCCCAATTTTAAGAATAAAGGGGATGCACATGAGTGTGCAAATTATAGAGGAACTAAGATGATGTGTCAGACATTAAAATTACGAGAAAGTGTAATTGAACATAGATTAAGATGCGTTACAAAGATTTCTCATAATCAGTGAGGATTTATGCCGGGCAGGTCTACTATGGAAGCTATACATTTATTGAGAGGTTTGATGGAGAAGTACATAGATAATAAAGAGGATCTATATATGATTTTTATTGATTAAGAAAAAGCTTACGATGAGGTTCCAAGGGAAGTCTTTGGAGAGTTCTAGAGAAGAAATGTGTTGATATGACGCATATTCAAGTGATTAAAGATATGTATGTTAAAGCTGTTATTTGTGTTCGAATAGAAGGAGGATTGACCTAATATTTTTCTTTTTTAGTTGGATTTCATCAGGGATCAACTTTAAGCCCATATCCTTTTGCTTTAGTTATGGATTATCTTACTGGACATGTACAGGAGGATATACCTTGATTTATGCTTTTCGCTGATAATATCCTTCTTTGTGGATAAGACTAGAGAAAGAGTTCAAGAAAAACTTGAATTATGAAGGTCTACATTGGAGTGTAAAGGCCTTTGTTTGTGTAGAACTAAAACGAAATACATGTAATGTAATTTTAGTAGTAGTAGCTCTAGTGGCAGAGTTGTAACTATAGGTGATAAAATCATTAAGAGGTATGAACGTTTTAGATATCTCGAGTCTATTGCTCAAAGTGATGGTGATATAGAGGGGGATGTTATTAGTAGAATTCAAGTTGGTTGGTTGAAGTGAAGGAATGCATGAGACTTACTAAGTGATAGAAATGTACCACTTAGGCTGAAAGGAAAATTTTATAAGTGGTGGTGACACCTGCAATGCTTTATGCCACAGAATATTGGCCTTTAAAAGAGAAGTATAAAACAAAGTTAAATGTTGCTGAGATGGGAATGTTTAGGTGGATTAGTGGCTTGACACTTAGAGACAAGATGCAAAATGAATATATCTGTGATAGGGTTGGTTTAGCTCTAGTGCTAGACAAGATTAGAGAGAGTTATCTTAGATGATTTTGTCACATTAAGCATCGACCATCTGATGATTTGGTTAGGAGAGTAGATGTTTTAGATTCGACTGATGTTAAGAAAGACAGAGGTAGACTTAAAAAACTTGGCATATTGTACAAAAAATAATCTTAATCTATTAGAATTAAATGAAAGTATGACACTCAATAGAACAAAATGGAGAAAATGGATTCATGTAGTCAATTCCACTTGGTGGGATAAAAGCTTGTTGTTTTGTTGTATTGCCATGCCCCTTCATATCGATTGTAATTATAATTATGTCAGTTTCCTTAGAATTCCATTTTATTATGGAAATTCCATATCATTTCGTGTGATTTGCTTTAAAGTTTCTTACTATTGCAGCTAAATGATACTGTTGACATACATGATAGCCAGAGAAGATGAAGTGCTTCTGCGTAAAATCTTCACAGAACTATAAATTTGGTGAATATTACTTGTCTGGCGAAGTATGAAAATATTGATGTCTTGGAACTCTGGTTTACTCCTAGGCTTTATATTACACTGATTTACTGTTTTCTTCCCTTCTCATTTTATAGGATTGTATCTTTCAAAAAGAATTTGGGATAACATGTGCTGTCTTCCCAATTGATGTTTGGAGACTTGGGAGTAAATTAAATTTGGGTACTTGTTCGTTGGCTTACTAATCGTAGTCGTAGTCTATGAATCCACATACTTTGTCTAGTTTATCTGCTGATATTGGTTGAAGGGTGACGAAGTTAGATTTGTTTGAAACAAACTTTCATTGCTCTTACGGTAGCGGGATATTGCAGGAGTATCAGTTGTGAAGAATCACTTTAGATGTTAATAGAAATAGATGCTGATGGTTGAAATTTTTCAATATTTTATTTGTTTTTTAGAGGAAAGCGGTGGCAAAGGTTCTAATTGATTTTCTTCGTACTCAAGAACTAGCTCAATGCTTACCTTAGTGGGAAATTGATGGAGGTTTAGATAATATACCCAAGCCTAAGAAAGCTCTTTTTAGGCGCGAGCTGTTTTGTCTGTAAACAAGATTCATTGATTTTAAACATGATTAGGAGATTTATCTTTTTATTTCATTGGTGTAGCTAGGAATTTTTACTTTTTATTGTCACAAATTGAGAATTTTAAAATACCTTTACTTTATTTCATTCTTGTTTTACCGACATTGAAGGTTTAATTTTTCTGTTAGCATATTATATTTCAAAAGGTAAGGTACATGTTGATTAATAACTTTATCGTCGAAATTTAAACTAAATGTGGTTAATGCAACCTAAAATAGAGTTTAAATTATGATTTCAATGAGTGCTGATAGTTTAAATCTAACATGAATTCAATATCTAATCATTTATGAATGATAAAAATTTAGACTTATGAACTTCACATATAAAGATATAAAGAGCATATTTAACTTATTACTTGAAAAATCCCCAAACGTCTTGCTCATAGGTTTAACCCCCCAAGTTCTGTTATTTTGATTAAATCGCTCATACATTCAATTCTTAAATCAGGAAACCTACATCTAAACAATTTACCACGATTTAGTTAACTTTAATGCATGTCATACCAAATTGTTATTAGGTTTCATAATTTACACCTTCAAAGCTTCTTAAAACCTATATAAGATTAAATCCTAATTATTTTCAATTTATTTCGTGTATCATTTCTCTATTTTGTAATATATTTCACATCTAAAACAATCAAACAACCTCTAATTGAAAGAAAATAAGATTAAAATATTATGGAAAGTGCAGACTAACCACTTGTTAGACTCTACAATGGGCTTGTACTTCAAGTAACTACTTTCAAATTACCGATCAAAAGGTTAAAACTTATTACATCGATGAACATCCATAGAAAACCTAAAACGTATTAAAGAGGGAGATTCATTAACGAAAAAGAACCTAAGGGTACCTGTTCTTTCATTCAATCTACTTCTTGCATCATGGGCAAACTTTAGTAATCTCTAAGTATGGTTGATACTTTCCGCTAAATTCAATATGATCTGATGTCAAAATCGGCACGCTCGTCCACAAAAATTATGGCGAAGACAATATTTCTTCAATAATTTAAACAACTCAATAAGAATATAAAGATAAGCACCTACAATTCGAGAATTTGGCGATCTCTCCCAATTCCTATAATTCTAAAGGTAGGAATTCTCTTCCAAACCTTAAACCTAAGACTCATAGTCCAATTTCATGCATAAACTCAGCCCTAAACATAATACGCCTATTTATACCCAACAATAATAATAAGAAAAGACTAAGTTGCTCTTAGGCATATAAAAGACAAAATTATCCTTATGCTAGGGCACCGTTTTAATAATACTCTCCCTCAGAATACATTTGTCCCTTAAGTGGAAAAAAATGTGTGCGTTCCTCTTCCACCACAACTATCTCTATCTCTTTATCCTATACCTCCTCGTTATGCATTATGAGAACTTGTATTTTCGATTCTTGTAAGTATCCTTGGATAAACTTCTCATTACATCGAAAACATAATCCCTTGGTTCTCTTCTTCATAATCTCTATTTCTGTAAGGCGCTTGAGTGTCGTTCCTGATCATGGTTTATTATTCTTGTCTTGTGCAACATTCATCTATACTTCCACTATTTGGGCTTTTGGTATCATCGTAGTTGTAGTCGTTCAGTAGGACGCTCCGTCTGTGCTGTTCCTACTAGCCTTCTCCATCTACTTCTTGTCCTCCACCATCTGGCTAGCTCTGTGACTCCCTCAATCCCCACAGTCTCAATAGTTGGAGTGCTGCCCGTGTGTCAGACTTTAAGCACTTCATGAAATTTCTCTTCAACCCGCTTCAAATATCCCCCACAGTCATCCCGACAATAGTTCAAATCTCTCTCTATATTCCATCACCGTTTTCTCATGAGTCAATGTATAGAATTGCTAGGGTCTTTTTCCCAAATAGCTCAGAAACATTCTAATAAATACTCCTTAAATTCATCACACTAACGGATCAGGTATCTAGCCTTCATCTACTGAAACCATGCTAGGGCATTTCCCTCCAAACACAATCCATTCGCCATGAGCTTCTCCTCTCCATTTAATCCATTTACTGCGAAGTATCGATCCACCCGATACACCCAACTCATGTGTGTTTTTCCCCTAAAAAATCGTCATCTTCAATTTCTTAACTCTAGCATCTCTACACCAACTTTCTCTCTCTCTGTTGTTTGAATCCCCTCCTTTGATCATAGCCATATCCCATCCCGCTTCTCGTCTTTCTTCTTCTACTCTCCCATATCTCTTGTATAATCTCTTCATCGTGATTCGACCCAACTGCCTCCATCATAATCTCTCATCCACCCCCAATAAGAGCCCTGAGATGTGGTTCGTGATGGGGGAATTTTCCTCATGTTCCTCACGTTCAATCTCTTTTCCTTTAGGTATTGCAAATTGAGCCACTGGCAGGGTCTTGGATTACATATTAATGAGCCTCTTTATCATCTCTCAAATTTCTCCCATGTTCTCAAATCAGTCCTTCATTTAGTTCTCTATGGAGAAAGATCTATCCTCAATGGTGACGAACTTTTCTTCTATCCCAAATATGATTTGGTTACTCTCTTCCTCTAAATTTTTTACCAAATCACTTACTTCTCTTGGCTGTTATCCTTTCCATAATTATTTTTTGATCACAAAAGACAATTTTTATATGCTGAAATCCGTCATCTGTTTTCAGATGAGACAAATCAAGTGACTATTCTGCAAGTTAGTGATCCAGGATAACTTCAATCCGTTCGTGGCTTCCCAGGTAGCGCCAATCGCGACTGTCAGTTAGTTGCGGTCCCATCTTCCCAACTAGTTTGGAATCGCGACTGCTGCTTGAGGGAAGAGCTGGAACGTGAGAAAGATGGGAGTTACAAAACGGGTACTGGAGAATGTTGGGAGTTTCTTGTCTCTGTACGCTGCTTCCCAGGTACTACTTTCCCAAGTAGCTCTTCACGATTATTTGGTATACAACTCGGGAGGAAGAGAAAAGGGGAGTTTCGGGTCCCTGTACGCCGCTTTTCCTGACGTTGCCTTTCCAGGTAGCTTTGATCGTAACTGTATCGGGTAGACGACGCAGAAACAGGAGAGACGTGAGTTATGGATCTCTATATGCTGCGATTTCATCGATTTCATTGGTCTTCATACAAGAAGAAATACATGATTCCTTCGTGGCCCCGCAAGCTGAAATGCTCGAGTTTCGGGTCTCGATCAGCTGTGATCTCGTTGTGGCTTTTCTATACGCCGAGTTCCCGTCATGGATCAAAATTCTGGCTTTTGATGTTCGATCATTTTTCTTTGGTTTCTAGAACTGACTATTCTTATATTAATTTGATACGATCCGATGTTTCACAGAAATTAGGGCAAACACAATATTTCTTCAACAATTCATACAACTCAACAAGAATACAAAGACAAGTACCTACAATTCGAACGGTAGACTATCTCTCCCAACTCCTACAATTTGAGAGGTATGAAATCTTTACCAAACCTTAAACCTAAAACTCATAATCCATTCTCATGTATAAACCCAACCTTAAACATAATTAGCCTATTTATATCCAGCAATAATAATAATAAAAAAACAATTAAGTTGCCCTTAGGCATATAAAAGGCAAGATTGCCCTTAGGCTAGGCATCGGTGTGACAAATTCCTACAAAAATGAGCACAATAAGCATTATAGAAGACAAAAAAATGACCATCAGAGATGGAACAAAATATGAGAAGGGCCTTTCCATTCTTTTATGATTGATGTCAGGTTGCCAACTAAATCTATTCTGATACTTCGTGGTATCCTGCCACATTGTCATTGTGCTGTTGTTACCTAAGGGAGAAACATGATAGAGAAAATGCAAAATAATGTTTCAATGGGTAAGTAGGGGTTAAGCTGATTTCACATCGAACTACAAAACGCAATCTGCCTTCCTTCCCATGTTGAATGGCTGGGTGGGGAAAATAACACCTCCCTTAAAAACCTAAATATCAACACCATTATATCATAGTATTGGGCTAGGCTAGAGGAAGGCATGGGTCTTGGTGCCCCTACTGTGAATTTGCTCATGATTCCTTCAAACATCTAAGGTTATGCATCTTTTAAAATAATCATTTTTTCAAATATCCCATCATCTTAGTTCATAATTCATGCTCTTTAATATAATTACGAGTAGATGCAATCCGTTAATCACAAATATTTTTCAGCTACGTAAAAAATGTTTGGTTTGCTGCAAAAGGCTTGCAAGTTAAACTGAAAACATGTAACAATCCTATCCAGCAATCCCTTATAATGCAAAGTTGCTTTATATACTGTACATCTGGATATTTTTTTGGTTCTTTCCAAGAAAAAACTTTTGAGAGAAATGCTGTCAATTTTTATCACGGATAAACACCACTTTTTACGAACACAAATTGTTTAATTTCTGCTAATAAAGTATTGGTGCTTTATGGAACCTTTCATGTTGTGGAAGATCCATTTCTTCCTGTAATAAGGTACCAATCTGTCTTTTTTGATATTATGAAGGCGAACATGGTCTTAACTAAATAGGCTTTGGTTGTTTGGTAATGCCAGTACATGTATGTGTGTAATTTTTTGTAGTTAATGAATTTAGTTCTTATAAGTTTTTGTGATCATGTTCTTCCTCCTCTCCCTTTTTCAGTGAAGTTTAAAATCTATTTAAAGTTTCCATATTTTTAATGTATCGTAGGGAGATGACCTTCGGGCTCACTGATTGTGAGTGGTAGGTGCCATAGTTATAAACTGCTTTATTTTTATTTCCGGCGTCCATTATTTGAAAACCCGAAAAAGTGTATATCTAATTTTGAGGGTAGAATATCTAGTTAAGTTTTAAGAGGATTGGAATTATCTCTGGTGAATCTTAGATTAGTCTAATCATGGAATAGTTGTTATAACCAAGCTTAGAAGCTTGAGGGAGGATGGATAATTGTGACGATGGATCGTCTTGGTCACTACCCAATTCCATTTTACTATGAAATGACAATAAAATGATACTAACGTGAACAGCGTTATAACTTTTTCCTTACATCAAAGACAATTCACATCTAATATGATAGTAAACAATGCTTCCAACTCCAAGGTACAACTAATAACTTAGAACTTAGCCTTCAATGACCATATCAATCTCAATTTTGTCTAATAAATATTAACATAAATCGAGGTGAGTTCGAAAATAATTTAGTAGTAAATCACTGTTCTAGATTATAATATTTTTAAATAAAAAGAAAACAATATCAGGAGTTTGAATTGCTTGGATAACACTTAAAAAAATCAAACTGAACTGAATTTATTTGCTTTGTTTGGCGTGATTGTTAAAGTATTGGTTTAATTATTAGCTATAATTTTTTCTTTTTTTGGTCATTAATTCATTTTGCTTTTGTAAACTTGATCAAACTAAAAATCAATTTATATTTATTTCTTTAAATATTAAATGAATAAAACCATATAAATAAGAAAAGGACATACTATTAGTGTGAATTTTTCTATTCCATATGTTTAAATTATAGATTCTAATCAAGATTACTTTGTATTCTTCTTAAGATTTGTTATTTAAGCTAAAAAATTATGAGGTTCATTATAAAAGTTTATTATATTTTGGTTCAAAGTTGAATCAAATTGATGAAGCTAAAACTTGGTTTGATTTTATTTGTTTTGAATAATAGTTTAGTTTGTTTGATTTTGAAAAATTTTCAAGTAAAATCATTTGGTTTAGCCAATCCATAAATCAAACTATCCAAGCTGATCAACTGAATACCTCAAAACAATATGAATGCTAGTCAACATACTTAAACTATAAATAAATCATAGAACATGACTCTTCATATCGATAACAATGATAATCATAAACATTATTCCTCAATCTTGGTTATTAACAATGAAATCGAGGTATTCGATAGAATTTTGGAGGTGTGAAGTTGAAAGGAAATAAATCATATATATATATATATATATATACATATTTAACACAACAATCAATAGATCACTATTTAATTATATCATTTTACGTACTTGAATATTAATATTCTTATTTTAAATCTATCCCAACATTAGGGCTAAAAAAAGTAATAATCTCTATGTGCAGGTATAATGTGTTCCTAACTAGTAACATAAGAGGGTGTCCTTTATCTTTGATATAGATATGCAAGCATTTAAATATATATTTTATTTGATTTCTCCTTAACATATAATTTTTTATTTTTACGGAACATTGTATTGTCTAGTATGAGTAGTTGAAAGACCTACACTTTATTCATAGCAATACAAAGAATCGTTTACATGAGAGATAAATTATTGAAAGCCATTTATGATGATAATCTTGTAATAATAGTATTATCTCATGCATATAAAGAAAAAGAATCTTAACTAAATCCATAGACTGTATCTAGTTTAGAAAAAAATTAACTATTGATCTAATTTAGAAAGAAAATTTCCTACTTATATACGTGCAAGCAATACTCATTAAACCATTCATCATCGCTTGAGCCTCAATCCCTATAAGCCAATCATTATTCCAAGCTGAAGACATATAATAAAATTACTTGAATTGCTTAATGTCTAGGATGCAAAAATATACTTCATTAATTAATTAATTAATTACCATTAAGTTTACCTCCATATACGTGCAATCATTTATAAATTGTGATTTTTTCTTGAATAATTATTAAATTATTTCTATGTAAAAAATTATAAATTTTAACTTAATTCAATTATTTTGATTATCTTATGATGCAATGATAAGTGAATAATTTCCTTCTAAAAACTGAAGGTTTTTTTTTCTTATAACTATTTATAATCTAGTGTTTGAATGCGGATTAAATTAGTTGGAAACAAAGTGAAGAAACTCAAGGTATAGGGTTCGAGCACTCACCCCAAAAATAAAAAAACCTATTTATAATTTAAATAATTCTTATCTCATAAAATTTAGTCTAAACATACAAACGAATTGTTAAGTCATTTTCATTTAAATGCTTATAATTATAAAGGCTGATATAATTTGTAAAATTGTATTAATTATCTCTATAGTTATATATTACTTTGTATCTACTTAAAAATCATATATTAAAGCAATGGTTGGTTTAAGTTATCATCAATAATAAACCTCCCTTTTGAAATACTCTCACTATTTATATTTATAAATTCTTATCGCAATTAAATATTCAATTCAAATTTTATTGAAGTAGATACTAATCCAAAACTACATAATGAAATCCTTTATATTTTCTCTCTGATTGAGGGAAAACTTAGAGTTAAACTACCACTCATTCTAATCATCTCATTCATGGATTTGGGAAGCTTAGAGTAACTAAATAGTCTATTTGAAACCCTAAGATGTCGAGCCATCACCTTTTCCTCCAATTTCAACCCTAGAATCAAGAATCAAACTCCCTCATTGCCATTTCTCAATACCCCATCTTTAGGCTGCTTCGATGCACACCACCTGCACTAATTTGAGTCACTTTTTAACCATGTTTATGCTCGCATTCTAGCTCATTTACATCTTGTCCCTTTCCTTAGTTGCTCTTCTCTTTCACTCATCTGCTTGCTCTCTCTCTTTCCTATCTTATGTTAACATAACAACTCTCACTCTCTTTCCCGCAATTGCTTTTTAACTTCCACCATTTGTTTCAGTCCACCATTTAATTTTTGTCTTCTTGAGTGTAATATATCAATACTTATCGTACAAGTAATAATAGTATTATACTTTATAATCTATTTATTATTAAAGAAATGCTAAGTCGTAAATATGAAATCTCTTCTTAATACACATTCACTTAATCTTATGATTTATTGATGTAGTTATGTTATTTAATATTTCTTTATTTTTAATATGTTTTAAAATAAATTAATCTATTTGGATTCATAATTATAATGACATGTTTTTGACATTATTGATTTTTTTTGTAGCATAAAAATTTTCTAACTCCCTGATCATGTTCTTAATTTGTGCTAATCTGAAAAAGGGATATTTTCTACTGAGTTAAGTAGGTTGATTGGGTAGTGACCAAGACAATCCATTATTTAGAAGATCCATTTAGAAGATTCAGTTGCACTACTGAGTTAAATAGGGTTGATTGATGTTGTTGAGCTCTTTGGAACTTGTTCTTTCCGGGATTATTATGTATTACAATTTTATTGCTTGTTTTGTAACTCCAATTTTTTGCTACATCTTGAGATGGAAGATGTAAATGTATCGATGATCTCTGGCTTCCATGCTGTGTTTACTTTTAAAAAGCATCCTGATAGCGTTCTTCTAGAGATTTGGAAGTTTTATTTATCACTTGAAACCTAATCTAACCTAGCATAATTGTTGCTTATTTGGATTCTAGCACATCTATATATACACAATTATTTTCTTTCAGAAAAGTTGCTTATTGGCTGAGCAAAACTGAACAAGATGCAAAAGTTTACAAGAAAAACTTTTTTAAATTTTCATGCTTATTCCAGTTGTTACCCAAACTGTTGTTTAGGTTTTTTGCACGGTGATTTCATAATGATTTGTTCTAGTAATCGACATAATCTAATAGTAAAGCATTCAGAAGTTCATTGGGGTGATTAACGCAGCCTGGAGTTGTTGTTCACTTCTGTTTCTTGTAAAAGAATGTTTTTGTTTTTGAGGCATGATAATCCTTTGATCATAACCGTTACCTTGCTGAGTTATTGTCTTTAACTACTGTTGGATGTGCATAAACTTGAATTGCTAAGAGTGCTTTTGATGAAGTGTGGGGCCTTTTGCTATTTTAGTAGCTATTGTTTATATACTATCCCTGATTAGAGATCTGAATTTATATTTTTTATTTGGGCAGGTTGATGGTATGGATGTTTTTGCAGTGAAGCAAGCATGCGAATTTGCTAAAGATTATGCACTAAAGAAGGGACCAATGGTTAGTAATTTGTTGCCCTGATTTTTTTTTTCTTGCTTGATTGTCAAGTTTCTATTTATGTAGCCACTTAGAATTGTATATTTTAATTGCCACTATTCATGATAAGTTTTTTTGCATCATTATTATTATTTTTTGGTATCAAGCGCATTCATTCTCAAAATTGTTGTCATTTTTTTTAGCCTTATCTTGACAATTTGTACTCTATTCATAACAGTTTCTTTTTTGTCTATCTTGTTTTTTTATCTATTACATTCATTCTCAAAATTTTTGTCGTCATTAGTCTTATCCTGAATTTCTTTAGCCAACTTTGTTATTTTCCATTCTTTTCTTTTCCTAAACGCCTAACATATCTTTTATACATTTTACATTCATTCTAACACTCTACACTTCTCATAATTCTTAGACACTATTTTTATCTGCCCGTTATATTGATTTATGTTAAAACCTTTTTTTAATGCCCCAATTACGATGTCTATTTTACATCATATTATCTTCAATAGATGATATCTCATCTTGAGCTGCTGATTTGGCCTTCTTACTAAGATGCATCAAGCATCATCCATGCAGGCCTATAATGAAACTCTAGGACTGTGGTCTTCATGTTTGATATGGGTAGTTCGAGTAGTAATATCAAGTATACTACATGACTACATAGCTTTGAGTAGCAACCATACATCTTTTAGGAGCCTTGAAAGACCTTGATAAATTTGGGGTTAGCAATTAACAGATGTTTATGTGGATCATGATTGTTAGCCATCTATTCTATGACACATGGTCATGCTTCTCTATTAACTTTACAAAAAGGTGCAAGGTAGTCACTCCTTTTCGCCTCCACAACATCAGCCATTTAATAATCATTCCAATCTGGCAACTGATTAGCAAACACTATGACCATGTTAACTTGACACTTTCGCAACAACTAGTGAGGAAAAAGCCTTCCAGTCTTCTGTCAACCGGTTCAGAGGTGGGGGTACATGTATCATAGCGAACACTATGACACATGGTCATGCTTCTCTATTTACTCGACAAAAAGGTGCAAAGTAGTCATTTCTTTTCACCGCCACAACATCAGCCATTTAATAATCATTCCAATCTGGCAACTGATTAGCAAACACTATGACCATGCTAACTTGACACTTTCGCAACAACTAGTGAGCAAAAAGCCTTCCAGTCTTCTGTCAACCGGTTCAGAGGTGGGGTAGATGAAGTAACTACAGGGTGAAGCATCTAGTGCTCTTATGGTTTAGCCATGTGTTTAAATACTTTATGCATCATTATAATAAAGCTTTTTCTCCACCCGGGATCACTAGACATCTTTAACAGAGAAGGGAGCATAAATTTGAAAGCTATGAACTTAAATTGAAACCTATCTATACAAATTTTGGAAGAAGCTAAATATTCTCCAAGGACCAAATCATTCGTTGCTTTTCTTTTTTCTCTTCACATCTATGCCTATCTGATATACCTTTCTCCCTTCACTATCACCTTCATCGTGATCCATATTGCTTAAAGAATTTCCATAGCTGGATTTTATGGAGCCATTGTTTGCGCCAAAATGTTGATAACAACATGCATCGCGTTATGAGATAATTATTTGTCAATCTTTTAGTCATTGATTTGCCACATATCTATTTTTATATTCTCATTTATGCCACACTTTAACTTCACTATCAATAATTTCCTTACCACTCACCCCTTAGATCAGCATAATGTAGCTAACCTAATTATAGTTTTTAAAATTGACTTTTTGATTTCCATAATTTTATCTTAGTGATAGTCTATTGAGACACTTTTTATCTTAACCATATAGCTTTGACTTTATATCGTGAAAAGTGAATGATATGGATATTGTTTGTTTCTGTTTGGTTGAATTTGAAATTTATGTGGTACAATACATTTTGTAGTGTTATGAGAGGAAAGAAGAATAATGACGTTGAAATGAGGGGATTGAGGGGTAGAGAGAAATAGAGAGTGCTCATGCCTTTTCTTCTAATCACTAGTTCTGCAGGTCAGTTGGTTTGCAAACAAAATTGAACCTCAAACATGGTCTGTATTTTCTGGACACTTTGAATGCAAAAACTGGCCTAACTGACGTGACATCTAATTATAACATGATTGGTTGATTCACCACAAAACACGAGAAAGCTCAAACAATGTTAGCACATCCCTCATCGTGCTGAATCTACAAATTCCATGAACATTGCTATAACTGTAAAACAAGGAAATAATGTATTTTCAAGTATGTTTTTTAATGGATATAAACATTATTAGGTAACTTTTAGATTGGAATTTATGAGGGGCATTGCTTGCAAAATGATCCCGATGATTATGTAACTTGTAGTTTGGAATTTACAAGGGGCACTGCTTACGATATGATCTTAATGATTGCTACTTATGAAACCATTCTAGCAGAGGAAAATAAGCTTGATAGGCAAGATATTCATCATCACACACCATGGACTCTTTATGCCTATCATCTTTTTGATCCGGCCTGTGTGTGTCATTTATAGCACTAAGCATTGACACTAAAATGACTTTGTTTGTTTTTAAGGTGAATGGATGTTGGCCTATTTTACACCCCCACGTCATTTGTTAATTCCACAATAACAGAAATATTTATACTTATTAATGTTGGTTCACAAATCTATGAAGCTTTTCCAAAGGAGTGGTGAATGTTAAAGCATTCTTGTTGGAGAAACTTAATTTTCTCTGGTGGGGAGATTTATGGTCTGTTTGAGGCAGCTACAACTTATTAAAAAACTGTTGCACAACAGCTGTATCAGGTAGCTGCTGCGTAGAAGCTGACTGTCTGTTTGTTTTTGGTAGTTTTACAATAGTTGTGCTGCAGTTGTTGCTGAGCAAATAACCTTCATGCCTCAGTAGTATAGTGATGTTTATTACATAATTGATCTAGCTAGCGCATTTCATACTTGAAATCAAATATCTAGTTTGAATGTTACAAAATAAAAACAGTAATCTCACAAAGCAGTAACACGACAATCCAAATTTAAATAAAAAGACTATTAAAATAACAATTAATAATATGATAATATTTTTTTTAAAATGCATTTGGTTAATATCACGAGATAATCCGTCCTCTAACGAAACTCTCCACACTTGATCACTCTCGACGATGAAATCTTTGAACCGATCCGCTCACCTAAAGAAGTCCCTATTCTCTGATCTTTTTCTTTGACACTTGTAAAATTGTCTTCCTTGGTTATATAGCTGTCGCGAAATAAACATGAAATATTGTAGTCCATGATAACAATATAATGTTCTGGAGGTACCAGAAGTCCTCAAGCTCATCTTTTTTGAAAGTCTAAAACCACAAAGCAGATAACCTTAGATACAATATCAGTAATAAAGAATAGTGGAAATGCTCAATTCAAGTTTTATGAAACTGTGAGGTTTTAGAGAACAAGAGTATAAACCAACAAATCTGTCACTATAAGAAGAAAATTGATCTTAAAAAAATATGAGTTCTTGGTTGTCTTTAAACCATGCAATAACGAGCTCGTATGTATCACACATGCATATCCAAAAAAGGCCATCCAAAAGAATCTCAAAAGTTTTGAAAAAGAAAAGAAATTTGGTTGCCTTCATTGGGATTCCACACGTGTCAAGAACCAACAGTAACATATAGGCCATCCAGAAGAACTCATAAGGTCGAACATCTCATCATAGACTTTCAAAACAAAAAATAAAATATGTAATACAAACTTACATTACATATTGTACCCACAGTTGTCTCATCGACCATCCAAGTGTGAAAAAAAGACATGCAAAAGAACTGAAAATAACATTGAGATTCAAAATGTACATCATCACATAAACCATCAATACAATAAACAATAAAAAATTTTCACAATACATTGAAATAAAGTAACAGCACTTAAAAAACATACAGTCACTCTATTCACTTGCTAACGATGGCATCTGTAATTTGCTCCCTCAACTATGATCTCCTCTACACCTTCCCCATTTTGGGTGCAAGTCTCAGACAAATCACTTTCAATTTGTGATAAAGATTATTTTAAGCAATATTCATATGATCCAACAGGGACATGTGAATGACATTCATCAGTCATATTGAAGTCAATGTTGTTCTGCGAAGAATGCTGCCGAATATAATTGTGGAGTGACATTGTGGCGGCCACAATCTGTACTTGTTTAGGAAATATATATATATTGGCTCTACTGCAGTATGACTCAATTTTCCTTTCAAACTCCAAATATCCTTTTAATGACACGGCTTAAAGATGATTATCTCTTGTTAAACATCTCTTTTCTACCCCGAGTGACATTGATATCTCTTTCCAAGTCAGAAATGTGATATTTGGTATGAGGAAAGAGTTTGGGATACCCTATTTGTAATAGATATGCAACCTCAACCAAGTAATATTTTCATAATGTAATATTAATCATCAGTATTGCATAAGATATTAGTATTTCATTTGTTCATATTCAAGCTAAATTGGAGGTGTCATATGAAACATGTTAAACCATATGGGGTGATCCACAAGAAACTCCCCAACCCACTTGTTACCTATGTATGTAGATATCATGCAAGTAGAGCACACGACATGTGAGCTGTAATATTCATATATTGAACATAATACAACTGCAATTATTCTCGTGTCTTTCTCTATTTGTGATATTCATTGTTTATTCAGCTAGCACATATAAATAACACTGAATTAGAAAGAAATACATTGCACATAAAAAAATAGCATATAAATAACACTGTATTGCAAGAACTGCATTAAAGATGTCAAAATAATAAAAAAATGAAAAACCAAACACAACGAATGTAGCATATAATGTCCACAGTTAAAATTTCACATAAAGATGTCAATCAAAATAAAATTCATGCATCTCGATTGTCGTAGTAATAGTGTAAATAATTAATCATACGGTCAAGTTTCATTGACATATATCTAGTCGGTTCTTCTAACAACTTATGAAAAACAATTAAGACGACATACCCTCATCAATTTCTGGAGTATCTTTCAGAATTCTTACAATCTGTTGAATAGAATTCACATTTGATCCAATGGGCTCATTGGCGCATGAAGTCACTAATTGAGATATCTGATTTCTAATGAAAGCAACATCATCTTTTTTTCTTTTTCTCTATCATTGGGCGTTTGGATCGACTTGTAGATCCTACTTCATTTAGGTTTGGGTTGGACCCCTCATTGGCCCAGCAGATTGCTCCGCTTCTAAATGCTCAGCTCTGCCTTCGTGCATTCTCTCGCTTTGTGCCTATGCTTGATCACCAGTGGCCACCACTCCACTGAACAGACAATCCAACTTATTTTCAAGCTTAGGGTCGATGTTACTGAACTTGAATTTTTTCGAGGCTGGCACGACCTACTAATCATTTAAAATTTAATTTGATTAATATAACTTAAAAAATTTAAACAAGTTTACGTTTCAAACATTCTTACATCCAATCTCTTGGTTCACCGTTCTTCAGAAGCATCGATGGTTCGCTTTAGAGGATCCCAACTCAAGCCTTTGGATCCTCGCTTTATATCTTTTCCATATTTTCCAGTTCTTTTTTAACTTATCCCATTTGTTTTTAAATTGCATTATGTGGTATTCTCTTTCTGTGCTTTCCTTAAACTTTTTTATTATATTCTGCCAACATTTCTTGTTAAAATAGGAGGTTGTTCTATTTTCCAATTCAAGCTTCTTAACGTAGAGATCATAGAATATTAATGTTATCTCTTTATTCCAGGAAGCAGACAAATTGTTTTCTTTTGTCTTGCTTATCACGACAACTAGCATGCTAAGAACTAAACAACATAAATTTTAGGGAGATACACAAAGAAAAGATACAAAAACAGCTGAAATCAATTAACATATTGTCACCATCGCACATTAACCATCTACCACCACCACATCATTTGCACCAAGATACCGCCACCATCACATCAACACCCAAGAAACCACCACCATCACATCAACACCAACAAGCTATCACTGCCTCAACACCAACACTATCACCACCATAGCACTGTCTCATCAACAACACTATCATCACCATAGCACTGTCTCATCAACAACACTATCATCACCATACCATCACCACCAACACCAACTCCTCAAAACCACACCAACACTAACACCAACAACAACACCACACCAACACCACTACCACATCACCACTACCACCACAACATTACAACCACCACCAACACCACAATACCAACACTACCATCATGAAAAACCTATTGCCACCACACCACCACCTCCACATAACACCAACACCACATCATCACTATGACACCATCACTACCACCATATGACCACAACCACCACCAACGCCACAATACGCACACCAATATCACCGCCACCATAACATTATAACCACAATATTTTGGGCAACCACCAACAACCACGACAAAATTTCGGGCAACTACCATAACAACACAACCACTATTTCGGGCAACCACCAAAATCATAACACAATCACCATATTTTAGGCAAACACCATAATCACAAAACCCAACATTTCTGGAAACCACCACAAAATCACTACCATTGATCCGTCTGCAGGGGCTGGCTTTCATGTTTAACAGGAACATTCTACTGCTGTGGCATTTTGAACATACAATTTTGATAGTCATACAGTGATTATCAACTATTTCTGGATGCTTTCCTGCTGTTTAATAATATTGGGTTGATTTCCTCTTTCTTTTAGCAATTACATTCAAGTGGACCATTCTCTGAGTATCTTTTCTTTTCCAAATACGCAGATCCTTGAAATGGATACCTACAGGTACCATGGTCACTCGATGTCTGATCCTGGAAGCACTTACCGAACACGTGATGAGATTTCGGGTGTAAGACAGGTCAGTTTTTTCAGAATCTTAAATTTTAGAAGTGCTTTATTTCATTCAGTGATTGATTCAACCGAGCCATCTGTATAATTGTTTTCACAGGAGCGTGATCCAATTGAAAGAGTTCGGAAATTGATCCTCTCCCATGAACTTTCCACTACTTCTGAACTCAAGGTAAATTTACTAACCTATTATTTTAAAATCTACTGCTTCCGAGCTCAAGGAAAATTTACCATCTTATGCTTCTAATATCCTGTCTAAACAGAATGAACTTTTTTAACATAAAATTCAGTACAAAAAAAAGGAACTTGGGGTTTAACATTTCAGAATAGAAAAAACTAAAAAGTAATTTTTCCCTGTTATCACAGGATATCGAAAAGGAACTCAGAAAAGAGGTAGATGATGCTATTGCCCAGGCCAAGGTAACTAGTGCTTTTCTAATGGAAACCGTGTTTAAGAAATTTAACCATTTTTAGCTTACATTTATGGTTTAGATTGCTCCTAACATTATTCCCCTGCCTTTTTTTCAGGAAATTCCCCTGCCTGATCCGTCTGAGTTATTTACTAATGTGTATGTTAAAGGTCTTGGTGTAGAGGTAATGAAACTTTGGTGCATCTATCTTCCATCTCCTAGTATTGTTTTTTTTTCCCTTTTTTCTTCGGAAACAAATCTATCATATTACACAATATACTCGGCCGCCCAATATTTTCTCACGAAATACCATTTTATTGAATCTAAGCATTCGATTGTACAAAAGATTTTGACCAATTTTTTAAATAACATGTAAAAACTTTGGCTTTGTAATTAAAATCAAATCCATAATGAATTGCAATAATTAGTTTACTTGAAATATCTCAACTGAAATTCTTAATAGGTGAAAATATGGACCATCTACTTTAGTTATTGCTACTAACTCATAAGAAGCTTGAATATCTGAAATAATCTTTTGTAGGTTTGAGCATAAACTTTCTGTTGTCATTGTGCCAACCTTATAATTTGTTTAACTTGCAATATTCCGCAACAGGCATTTGGAGCAGATAGGAAGGAGCTGAGGACTGTTCTTCCTTGAACCGGGATTTTGTAAGCCAGTAAATTGTTTTCCGAGTCAGATTTAAAATAAACGTGGGAAGGCAAAATTTCAGTCAACTGTTACCGTACTAATGATTCTTTCTGTAAAAAATCCCATCATCCCTTCCTTATTTTTAACTTGCAGTATAATTTTTCTGGCTATACTTTTGCAACATTACCTTTTATTTTTTGGGACTTCCTATTGCTCAATAATTGCTCGCGCCTTATTGCCACTATTATGTTTTGGTATTTGATTGAGGATTTTTTCCTTGTCCTTTAGTTTAGCATAGAAGTTCAAATATTCTCTTCCTGTTATTTTAAAAGATTAGTTTCAAACGCTAACTTATCTAAACAAAAATAGTTTATTGTCAGGCGGAGTAGACAGATGAATTTGTAGTGAAAGATGTTCCTGATGCCCTAAATGCTTTGTATTCGCCCCTAAATTTCTAATGAAAAATTAGTGTACATGCAGTTATAATAAAATGTTTTTTTATTGATGGTGAGTGTTAATTGGAAGTCTCATTGCTTGGGGGCTGAATTAAGTAAGGCATGTCCCTAGCTCAAGGAAAATTATGATTTCATTGAGCAGCTAATAATAGAAGGATGCTACTACATTTATATGATAATAGTTCAGAATCGACAAAAAGTACATTGATGATTGATCGAGAGAGAGAAAAAAAGATGCATTTTACACCACCATCATCAAAATAATAGAAATGGCCATCATTATGTGGTAAAATTCAAATCTGTATTTAAAACTGCATCATATGGGTGATAAAGTCGTAAAGGCTCTTCACTCTAAGATTAAACATTTAATTTTAAAATTTTATTGAATACGCATCGGTGAAAATTGTGTTCAAGGAGGGATCAATGGGGTTGGTTTCTCAACGATTGGTATGGCTGGTGATCAAATCCAAAAGGCTAAAGCTAGTTTACACGAATGTATGGGGATCAATGTTGGTTTTGCAGCAAATTGCAAGTATGACAGTGTGGCAGTATTTTCAAAGTCGCTATTAGCATTTTTGCAGTGGTAAAACTCACTACAAAAAACCTATAAACCACGGTAAAAACAAATCTTTCTAAACTTGTGCAATGAGTAAAAAAAAATTAATTTTAGCACGTCGTCTGACCCGTCTGCATGACAGTGAATCATGTACAAAGGGTGTAATACAAAAAAAGAATGTTCAAGTTCTATCAATTTTCATTCAAATGTTTTGTTATATTGGGAATTTTTTTAGGGTATTTGGACAATAAAGCATCGTTATTTTATTTCATACAAGTAAAGCGAGGCTTTCTAAATTGAGGGTTGTTAAATCACTAGTTTTGAGAATCCTTTCCTCTTAATCACCACTGACAGTGAAATTGGGCGAACCGATATGCTTGACCAACCTAGCCTTTAACTTAGGGTCTCTTTGAGGCAGCGACAACTTATTGAATAATCTGTTAATAAACCGATTAAAAATAATCTGCTAATAAGCTATGTGTGGTGGCATTACAAGTTTTTATTTTTTTTTGAAAAACTAGACCGCTGCCAGAAAGCTTTCTCCACACCTAGATATGTGCGGTGTGAAAATGCTGTTTTCAGCTTTTTGAAAACACATAAGCTGCCAAAATGCAGTTTACCCAAACAGTCCAGGTGCATTTTCAAAACGCCACCGCACCAAATAAACTGCCCCAAACGGGACCTTAATTACACAGTTGTGCTGAATCACTTGTGATTGATGAACGTATTTTGATAGTTATCAAGTAGGGGCTTTGTGGCCTTTTGTGTGTTTGGTAGAATACCATTGTTCTTATGTTGAAATAAAGCTTTACTCAAATAGTAAAATATAATATTGAAAAAAAAAAACTATACATCTCATCACATCTCGTCTGTCCTATGTTTTATTTAAGATGGAGATGAGGATTTGAGGTCAGGATTTGGGACAATGAATCAAGATTTTATGGTTTAATTTTCAAAGAAATTATTTAGAGAACCAAAGTAGAAAAAAAATAAAAATGAAAAAAAAATCCTTGGGGGGCCATTAGTTAGAGAGAGAGTTGTGGGAACAGACATTTTATTTATAGATTTTATTGTGATGATTTATATAAAGTGAATCTTGTTGTTACTTTTTATTGAGTTAAATAGACTTTCTTTTAACTGTTTGGATGCCCTAAAAGGAACAATGGGTTTCCTTGTTTAACTTGTTGAAAGATTGATTATTGGTCGACTACTTGGCTTAGAGGCATGAAGCAAGATTAACCCAAATGTTGGAAAACTAATGTTTATCCTCAATACCAAAATAATCGATCAAACTCAATTAGTATAACATGGGAGTTATTTGAGTATTGTTAGAGGAACCTTCATATGCTTTTTGATGCTGTGGATTTACTGCTTCAACATGTATATCAGATCAAATACTCAATTTTGATTCATTTGGCTTAATCAGATTTAATAGTCATTTTTTTGTTGCCTCATTACTAGGTTGACATCTCATAATTATCATTTATAATATTATATATGTATATATATATATATATATAAGTTTAAATATATATATATATATTAAAAGGACTAGTTGTTAAAAGGATATTTTGGAGATATTATTTCATCAAAATATGCATGGAATGACAAATTAGCACACTTTATAATTTCTTATGGTGGGCTTACATGACCTTGAAAATAAGAATTTGAACGCCATTTTGATCGTTTTGGTATGCTTGAGTGGGGAGTTCTAAGAAATCTTAATGCTATCTTAGTATGCTTTTAGTACGATTTGAAATTTATTTAGACATCAATTTTTTTGGGTGATTTAACACATTACTTTTGGCACTATTATTTTTATTAATATATAAGCATATTGATCAATTAACTAGTTCTCCATGGTATGTTTGTTGTAGATTCATATGTTTGGTCATAGTGTTATAAAGAATAATCTCAACCGACTATAAGATCAATGGAAAGTTTAAGCTTATATGAGAACTCATTTTTGGTCGAGTAGTACTTTAAATTTAGATTTTACAAGTCAATAGATTTGAATGGTTAGTAAACCGTGATGTTTATTTAGAACAATTATTAAAAGCAGTATAATGCATAAGATGTTTTGGATCAAGATCATGTTGGAATGGTGGATATTAGTATTGTTGAACACTTTTGATATTTTAAATTTTGTACACGCTTAAATGCATAAATTGCTTTGGATCAAACTCTTGTTGGAATTGTGGATATCAGTGTTTTTGCACCCTTTTTTTTGGTCAAGTGGTACTTTATAGTTAGATTTTACAAGTCAGTAGATCTTAATGGTTAGTAGCCCAAAATGTTTATTAAGAAAAATTATTGAAAGCACTATGATGCATAACATGCTTTGGATCAAATTCTTATTGGAATGGTGGATATCAATAGTGTTGCACACATTTGATATTTTAAATATTCTGCCTGCTTATATGATACATGCATTAGAAGTTTATGTGCATGAGTTTTAAATCATATTTTTTATTATATGTGATATCCCATTTTGGACTCAAATGAGTTCAAAACATTACCTATGATACTTTTGTGGCTCAACTATGGTGATGTCACCCTATAACCTAATAAGTCACAATTCCCCTTATCTTGTTAAGTGGTGCATATAAAGCCTTTAAAGGATGTCAAGACACACTCTCTTTTTTTGGTGTTGATTAGATTTAATCAATATAAACAAAGTCCCTCTTACTATATTATATTATTTGTAGAAATGAAATCCCGAAAGGAGTTAAATACCTCATCTTGTACTAAGTGTACACTTTTTCTAGGCCTGACTTATATCTGATTTTAGTTATTCCATACAAGATAATAACGTTCTCATGAAGCTCATTCTCTTTCCTTATGATCATGATAACCATTTTTGTATTATCCTTAAAGATTGTATTGCCTTGACATAGATTAACATATAAACTGGGTTTGAAACTTTTAGTTTAGTTAGGACCAATATCTTATTTATCTTTTCTCAAGATATTTATATAAAAATCATTTATTATCTTAAAAATCCAAAATAGAGTTAGCTCTGATGATTGGTGTGTTGTTGAATCTATGATAATGTTAAGTATTCATGTTGTAACCCCTTTACATGTTGCCTTATACAGACTGATAAACTAAGTTAAAGTCTTTCCTAGTGAAGATGAATATGTTTTATTTGGTGGTCTTATCATGAAAAATCCTTACCAAATCATCTAAGCTTTGTTTGATTGCTTAATTAACAACACTTATTGTTACTATTCTTACCATTAATGCATGTATAACTTTTGGGTTCTAGAGCAACCTTCCTTATTTTTTCTAATATTTGGAATAAGATAAATATTTTATTTTAATATTCCTTAATAAATATTCTTTTGTAAGCATGTAATCCTTGGTAGACATCTTAATATTCTTATGAGTTAGTCTCCAACATTTATATAAGTTTGTCATCATATATTTGATGCTTTATCTCTTTATGACATTTTTTCTAGCATATTTATGAGTGACTTCTTATGACCTTCTAATATAACCACATTGGATTTGTACTTCATAGTTGTTACAAAATTATTTCTATCATGGAAGTAAAAAAAAAGAAAGGAATCTCTTTTATAAGAGTGAAAAACTAATTCTATTATAAAAATAGATATGTTTTTGGTCAAAAAATTAGAAAACCCTTCTTCCATTGAGTAAAAAAAAAAAAAATCCTTTTTGACATAGGAGTAGAAAACAATTTTCTTCCATATTTTTGGAGAACAATTTTTACCTTCTAAATATAAATCCCTTATTAAGTTTGGTCTAAGGTATGCATTACTGTTATATTAATCATTTACAATAGAAATCTTCCTTTTAAGGAGAATTGATAAGTGCGCTATACCAATGCTCATTAGAATTCTCAATCATAGGATGACAGTTGATCATTAGATTTGTTGCTTCGATTGTGCCATAATTTGTATATCATTCCACCCTTTCTATAAATCTACTTGAATATTAGATGATGATTGTTCTATCCATGTTTGATTACAGGGACTATGTCTTAATAAGTTTGTAACATCATAAACCTTTTTAAACTTGTTGATCATAGGATAATAGTTGATGTCCATTTTTGCTCAAATCCTCTTGTGAGTACAATATTTGAATTTTTAATATATAATTAGACAATTGTTTCTCTCTGCATGGTTGATTGTTTGATAATTTCATGACATATTTTTCACACCACACCCTTTTAGGCTTTCTAAGATTTAAATAGTGATTAACTATGGTTAGTTAATTATACGTTGCGAAGGATGCATTATACTAAACCCCATCATTTGCATTATATTGCCATAACGTCAAGCACCTCTCTAAATCCTTATTATTCTTATAAGTTTTTCTCTCCTTTCTTAATAATGTCCTTGGAAAGCTTATACCCTTAAGTTATCTAAGCTTTAATTGATGGTTGGACAACTAGTTATTTATCGTGATATGAAATATATAAGTTATTCTCCTTAGAATTACTTGGGAATCAATTAACTTTATTTTATTATTGTAGATTGCTCATCAAGTCATAATATGATGACATAAATTTTCAATTATTCTTTAAGAGTTACCAGCTTAGGATCATAGCCATAGAAACTTCCTCTAACTACCATTTTTATATAACATTGAATGTTGAAAGACATGCCTTTCTTTGCTTCACCTTTCTTTTAAGTAATGTCCATTATGAATATTTAAGATTCATTTATTCAACCCTTTTTTTATCAAGTTGGCTTAATCCCTACCATTAATTCTTTTATGTTATATTTTGGCTTAATCCCAATCTTTTTTTTATCAAGTTGGCTTATATGAACATATGAGGCATATCAGAATTAAAATTAGCCTTGAGACACTTGATTAGAACATGTTATTCTTTAGAATCACATATGATTGATTAGCCTTGGAGTGATTTGACAAGACCTATGCTTAACCTAGCTTATTTTGATATTGACCATCTAGCTAGCTTGGTCTAAATGACCATGGATATTCTTCTAACCATCTTTATTTGACCCATCCTATATTATAAGACCTAAAAGTTCTATAGACCTAGATTAGATTGGATTAAACCTAGCTAACTAGACTGAATCCAACTTACCCTAATTTAACCCTTAGTGTCCCCCATGTGAATTTATTTAATCTATCAAATTTAATTTTAAGTTCATTCTTCCTTGATTTTAAAAACTCAATAGAGTTGAAAGTACATAGTTAACCAACACTAGGGTAGCTTAGACCTAGCTTAAACCTAAATTGACCCAAATAACCTAGGATGAAAATCATAAATCTATAGAATCTATAAAGAATCATATATCAATTAGGCTAGAAATTTAAATGAGAGCTAATACAAATAGAATATCAAAAAAATATAAAAATCAACTTCTATTTATTTCAACAAACATATGGAGCATAATTTAAAAATATAACAAGGAAGTAAACATCTTCACATATTACTATTAAATTCTAGTATACATACAAAAAAGATAAACGAATCTCTATTATATAGGCTGAAGTGTTAAACATTAAAACAATATATAGATTATAACCTACTTCTAGACGATAAGAAAAAAAAATATATTAAAGAAAAGAAAAGACATAAAAATGCATCTACTCTAAAAATATTGCTTTGGTAAACCAAAATTAATTCCTTAAAGAAAGAACAAAAGTTAATAGGATATGAATTTATTAAAGTATTTTTTCATAGTCGATGTTGTCATGCGGCCTTATTTTTGTAAAGGCTTTTGAATTTCTTCCCATCTTCTCCCTTCCTCCGAGACTCCCATTGATTCATCCTCAACTCGAGCCTTGTTCTCATCTTTAACATCAATGGAGAATAAACTATTGAATAAATACTTAAATATTTCATATGTTAATTTCTTTTATTTGATCATCTAATTCATAAGGTAATTTGTATTCAAATACATCATACATATTTTTTTGTGAAAGAAAAAAATTATTTTGGCCAATTTATATTATTATATCGAGATTTTTAATTCTTTATTTGACATACTCATGGATTTAATATATATATTTTTAATTTTGCTACCACAATAATTTTTCGCAGGGACCTAGTTCTTGCAGAATTGATAAGAAAGGGAATAGTTATTATTGAACCAATTTGTCTATCTATACGAAGGGATGGAAATTCTATTATATATCAAACTATGGATATTTCACCAGTCGATAATAAGAAGTACCAAACAAATAAAAAATACACAAAAAAAAGAATTGAGAAAGGGGAGTTTGAAAAATCCATTGCACAACACCACAACCTATTTTTGAGTGGAGACAAAAATCATTATGATTTACTTGTTCCTGAAAATATTCTATCCCCCAAACGTCATAGAGAATTTCAATTTCAAATTTGTTTAAATTCCCAGAATTTTCATGTTATGGATAGAAATCCAAGATTTTGCAATGAAAATAAAATAAGAAATTGTGGACAAGTTTTGAATGAGAACAAACATATTAATACAAATACAGATAGAAAAAATTTCATCAAATTCAAATTTTTTCTTTGGCCCAATTATAGATTAGAAGATTTAGCTTGGATGAATCACTATTGGTTTGATGCCAATAATAGCAGTTGTTTTAGTATGTCAAGAATACATATGTATTAACAATTAGGAATTAATTCAATTCCAATGAAAATGAATTTATAGTGGATTTCCTACATATCGTCTAACATATTTGGTAGATGAGAAAGTCAAAACATATACAATATGTGGTAATATTATAATACATGATGATGATTTCATAGTATATCAACTTTCATTAGGAAGAGTGAAATTTATTTAAGTAAAAAGATTAAGTAAAAAGAACAAAGAAATTGTTCTATTTCGCGAATACATATATGTTTTGTATATTTTGATCAAAATATACAAAACATAAAAACATAAACCACATAAATGAAAAAAACAGTATTTCAATAGAATTCAAATTTGATGTATACTAGATGAAAAGATAAAAATAACTGACATAATTATTCCTTTTTTTAATTTTCCTGATCGGTAAAATTCACATAAAATAAAGATACAAATTTTCATTTATGGTAAAAAAAATCATTCATCTCAGTTATTACACAAGAAGGAAAAGAAGAAAAGAGTGAATCTGTTGAAATTCAAGTATTCTATTTCACTAGTAAGATACAAAGAATTACTTCATATTTAGAATTGCACAGAAGAGATTTTTTATCATAAAGGGGTCTACGAATAATTCTAGGAAAACGTCAATGATTATTGACTTATTTATCAAAGAAAAATAAAGTGCGTTATAAGAAATTAATGGATCAATTAAATATTAGGGAACCAAAAATTTCTTAATTCAATTTAAATTTCTTATTCTTATTCTTTTTTATTTTTTAATTATTTTTTTCTTAGTTCAGTTATTCTTTGTTTATATTTTTTATTTTAATAAATGACTGAAATAATGAATTAAGGAAAAAAAATATGAGCCACAAAGTACATTGGACAAAGTTTCATAATTACTTTATCTCATACAAATTATTTACTTGTAACTATTCAATATCTTTAGTAATATTTCTGGAATCAGTTCTTATATTAGGAGGTCTGGGAATAGTATTACTTACTAATCCCATTGATTCTGCCTTTTCATTGGTATTGGTTTTTCTTGTTTGTATATCCTTAATTCTATAGTTGTTTTAATGCTTATTTTGTAGCTGCCACTCAGTTGCTTATTTGTGGTTTGTTGATATTTATTAATCAGACCAAATATAAGGAATTTTAAAGTTTCCAAGGAAACATATATCACTCTTCCTTAAATTAATTTTTAGGACTTAATTATTTGATATGTGGAGAAGCCTCAACCCATTTATTATAGGCCTCTTTGATTAATTCTCGAAGGATAGTTATATTAACACAACATTAGTCCCACCAACTTTAGAACTATAAAGGGTTATATTTTTTATGATGTCTTTTGGGAGAATAATCATCCATGAATGACATTTTTTGGAATTAATAATATATCGAAAGTGCAGTCCTGCTTTTATATAATCAAGAAAATGAATTTAAATCTTATGCCAAGAAATAGTGAAAACTTTCTTTTTAAATGGACTTAAGAGTCATTCTTTTTTTGAGATAATTTTAAAGATCATGGAAAAATTATACATAATTTAATTATCCACTTCATCATTGAATTGGATTTCCTAAGACCCTTACTTTAGTTTGAATTTGAGAATATAGATGGATTGTGTAGTTGGTTTTATTATTTTTTCTCTATTTGGTAATGAATATGTTATCAGTTTTAAACTTATTTAAAGGTTTATAACTGATGACTAATAATTATTTTTTAGTTCTTTTTAAAATATATTGTAAAGTGATGTGCAGATTTATGACAAATATGATTTTTTGATGATTTTCAATAATAAATGAGATATTTTTCGGATAAAGGCCTATATAATGTTCATTCATTTGACATGGCCTAGTTTTTGTATGAATGTTCCACTCATTAAAATATTTCTCATAATAAATAGAAATATACCACATTTTGTAATTTTAAAATGCTATCAAATTATCTCCAAAAATAATTGTTTGAAATTCGTATAATGTTAATGATATCATTCATTGAATAGTCGAAGAATTAATCTTCCATGAACAATTTGAATATTAATATCTTGTTTAGTAAAAATAATATACTTTTTCTTATTTTTCAATTTATTGATTATGGGGTTTTTTAGAACAACAATAAAACAAAATATTATTTATTTACCAAACTTTTCAAAATATTTGTTAGTTTGGTCAAGCTTAGTGGTTGACATATTTTCTATAAGAAAAAGGGTTCCTAAGAAGATGTGTTGATTTGGTTTTTTTAATTATAAAAAAAGTTTAAGAGATACAAAACACATTTTTTATAGATTATCATACATGATAATTTTTTATTCTATTTGCATTTAGTTGCCACTAGCAGAAAATAACACTCTTTAATATACTAATATCATTGAATGCCAAAATGTTCTTTGAGTCATGCCCAAGGAATAAAGTGTTGGTTGGATGAGAGAAACAAGGGAGAAAGAAGAGTAATAATAAGTGACAAATAGAACTAATTTATTGAAAAAAGATCCAAAAGTTCTTTATGTATAAATGACCCTTCTATTTATAAGTCAAAGAAGGAGTCTAATAAATTACATGATTGGCTCTCATTTAATGGGAATGTTACAATTATTATGAGCCATTACACATTTATATATTTGTAACCGAACTAGGTATATTTTGACTGTTTAATTTTTTATTGTGTTGTTTCATATCTGTAATTGTCTTAGGTACCATTTCATATTTGTAACTGCTTGACTTTATCATGTGATATTTGTTTAGTTGGCTAAAAAGTCATTTGACTGACAAAAATATCATCAGTTACTTTTTTCGAGAGAATCCATTATGAAGACTCATTTTCTTTTGGAAGGATTATTTCATTAGACATAGGACACATTACCATAATCAGATAGGCGACCAACCTTTGGTCGAGGAAACTAGATAGAAAGATTCCTCGCTAGGCGACAGTTGTTCTTGTGAATGCGCTTTGTGTCGGTTAAGCTGTTATAGATGTTGTTGGCATCACTTTTTGATGTCATTTGTGTGGGATGTTCACTTGAGTGCAACGAGGCTATGCTTCACACATATATTTTTTCCTATAGCTCCAGTATCCACCAAGATTCTCGATGTACTCATTTAAGCTCAAGAAAATGAGTGTGCACTCCTATGAGGTGTCCCTTCGCTTGCGAACACCAGGTCACATCAAATACAACAAAGGAATTTTTTTTAGCCTGAGCTCACCCACGCCTGAGTTTGCGTGTGCCAGTGCCTTTAGTCCCATGGCATACCCAAGCCTTTATTCTTCAGGTTCTCTAGCATTGGCCTTGCCTTGACAACTATGGTGTTGGGAGAACTTATGTGTGCTTTGGGCGCACCTGCCCCTATTATTCTTCTGACGTGCCTGCGCTTGACCCGCAGAAAAATAAATTAACAACTTATGAAACAAATAGTCACAATAACCCACACGAGTCAGTCAAAAAGTCACATAAAATGCTCACACAATATGAAAAAAGAAAAATAAAATAAATTTAATAGAAAATATTTTTTTGGCTATTTATATTTATATTTTTTTTAGCTTTTTAAATTGTTTGGCACATGCAAGAAAACATGTAACATTATAGATCTAAAAAAAAAATAAAGTAAAAAAATAAACATAGAAAAACAAAAAGTGGTTAACATAGATCCTAAGCCTATCAACTAAAGTTCTTCTAAATAATAATTATTATCACCTTCCCTAGCAACGAAACTAAAAAATTGATGCGCCAAAACTTATCAGTAAGTAATTTGGACGTACAACACAAGTGCATGTGTCCAGTAGATTTTAGTGTGAGATTTCACGTATCGATCATATAAGGAAAGGTTTAACAATTATTCCTACAGAAAAATCTCTAGTTTAATAATCTTTTGAGCCTAGCTTGACATGATCTAAAAATGTGTTTGAACTCTAAAATCCTATTATAATAAATCAAAGAGAAGATGGTAAAAAACACAGAAAGTGGAGAAAATCATAGGGGTTCTTCAAGAGTGATGAGGCACATGTCTCTGTGATTTAGTGATCGTGGTGTTCCTAAATATTTTCCTGCATGATAGTTGTCAACTAGGGATATAAGTTCTTGTTATGCTTATGTCTAGGTTAAAAGGAGATTAGAATCAATGTAGTTTAGTCTTCCCAAATTCCCATGGCATTCGACATAATTTTTGATCCACATGAAAGGTTATAAAATCAAATTGGAATATGTCTATTATCTCACGATTCTGTGGTTAACCCTTTTCATTTATTACTATATAAAGGTTAGAGGTCATAGCTTCATGAAAGATTATAACCTCATAATTGTCTAGATAAAGAATAAATAAAACTCCGAGATTAACTAACAACATATGCCATGAAATAATGAAAAATTTTACAGGAAAAATAAAAAAAAAATCACTACCCCTAAATCGTAGAGACATGAAGAAAAATTTAGCCACACATCATTGAGAAAAAAATAGCAAAAAAAACTATGCTAAATTTTCTTGCAAGAAATAAAGAAAGGTTACACTTATAATCAAATTGTATTCTTCACAACAACAACAATTCTCCCTCTCATACAAACTCTTGCTCAAATCCTCAAGAATACAAGGTAAAACTCAACCCAAAAGTTTTAACCCAAAGAAGGAATATAACCTAAGTGAAACATGCAAAAATCTCTGCCCATCTTTGTCTCCAACCGTTACTGAACTTTTATCCTCCCCTAGAAAGCCCTAAAGCACTTTCTTTTAGCAAAATTAACAATTTTGACAAGTAATTTTCCTTTCAAAAATGAGTTCCCATCATCAGCGTGGTCACTCTTTATTTCTAAATCAGGCGGTGTGGTCACACTCGAACCCAACATGGTCAAGTCACATGTTTGCAAGTATGGCATGGTCACGCCGTGTTTTCAATTAGGGGGCTGTCGGTCACCAGAATTTGGAATGTGTATTTTTAATATAATATAATATATATATTATAATTTTGGAAAGTAATAATTTTAATTTTGAAAAAACGAGATCGAATTGATTTCATATAATTAATAGTTTAAATAAACAAGCACAACACCACAAGTAATGAATCTATCCTCAGGAATAGTCACATTAATTACTAGTGAGACTCGATTAAATAAACTAAAGAATTTATGACATTCATTTTGATCTATGAACCTTTATGTAGGCCGACAAGTTTCCTTATCTAATATGGAAAAAAAAAATTAAAGAGGGTTTATATTAAGAAGAGTTCTAAAGTTTCCTATAAGAGCAAGTCCCTATAATTAACTACATCTTAGACAACTGAAATCATCTAAGAAAACTCTCGATTTAGATCAAAAAATATTATCTTCAAGAATTTCAAAGGGAATGACTTTTCAAAGTCAGACAAAGAAGTGTCAAATGGGCAATGCTAAAATTTGGAACAATTATTATGGAATCAAAAGGGAAAAAACTAGGGGGATAATTAATAGTTTAAATAAATGAGCACAACACTACAAGTAATGAATCTATTCTGAGGAATAGCCACATTAATTACTAGTGAGACTCAATTAAATAAACTAAAAAATTTATGACATCAATTTGGATCTACGAATCTTTATGTTGGTTGACAAGTTCCCATATCTAATATGGAAAAAAAAATAAACAGGATTTATATTAAGAAGAGTTCTAAAGTTCCCTATAAGGCAAACCTCTATAATTAATTACATCTTAGACAATTAAAATCATCTAAGAAAACTCTCGATTTAGATAAAAAAATATTTTTTTCAAGAATTTCAAAGGGAAAGACTTTTCAAAGTTGGACAAAGAAGTGTCAAATGGGCAATGTTCAAATTTAGAACAATTATTATGGAATCCAAAGGGAAAAAACTAGGGGGATGCCACGAATCTTAAGGAGAACCTTGGTGACTTCCCAAGCTATCCTATGGTTTGGTTTCAATTTTGGAGAGATATTAATAAATGTTTCATTCTGCCGATTTTATTAATTAGGGCTTACATTTGCATGAAATGTTCACACCAATGGTCTGGAAAATATAAAGATTTATGTCATAACAAATGAAAACCTCAGGGCCTAAGGCGAGTTAGGGCTTAGATTACAAAAACATGATTTTGCGAAGGTCTAAAGATAAGGTGAGGATTTATGTTGCATTAGACAAACAACCTTGAAGTCCAATGGTTTGTTATTTTTCTAAAGAAGAGATTGTTGTTGTAGATCCACTTGCTATTGTAGAATGCTGCCCTCTATCTGCTTCAACCTGCTTCGAGCTTTGAGTTGAAGTAGCAGTCTTAAGGTCTAAAGGCTCAAAATGTTTTACCATGTGTGCTTAAGTGTCAAGTTTTGTTATTATTCTAGTATTATAGAGATGGCTATAATTGAATAGAGCGATATCGGTTAGGATCACACTGTTCTCTCATTTTGGTACTACTATTTTCTCTTGAATTTACTTAGTCTAAACGAGTTATTAAGCTCCACTGGGAAGATCTCATTAGCAACCATAGGTTGCCTCCTCCGAGGAACTCCAGTAAATTCAAGAGGAAGTATTATGTAATTGTTGTTTTATTGTTTTGTTTAGAAAATGTTATTTAATTTTGAGAACATGTTTTGTAATTTTCAAATTTGGAAAATTTTTGCAAGTATGGTAAATAAATGCATGTAAGAAAGATGTTGGATAAGAAAAATTTTATTGCATAAAATAAATGCGTACCTGAGCCTCTGCTACCACTGCATTGTTAGCACCATAAAGCATAATATATTTGGAAGAAATTTAAATAAATTGCAGGAAAGTAAACCAGAATATCCAGTACGAGAAAAGGTAAAAAAAAATGAGTCATAGGATAACACAAGTAAAAGAAAACCCGTGGTCACATATAGAAGATCAAGGCTGGGTGTAAGGCATTGGTAAAGGTGCTCTAACTATGTGCTTCCTGACCTTAAGTAAGAACTACTAGTCTGACAATCTCTGGATGGCAGTCTTAATCTTGATCAAGTGATTAACTATTAGCCTTTATAAATTTTCATTTTTTTAAAATTTAGTTTTCATCCATGTTGGACTTGTTTTATCATGCAAAAGAAATTTCATTTAAAATATTTTGTAGAGTGATGCAATCCACATGTTAATTAATTTAATAAAGCTAAGACTACAAACAACCTAAGAGTATCGGTGGCGATCATCTTCTCAAGAGTCATCAAATAGTATCATCGATCACCTCTCCTTTTATTAAATGTCCTTTAGATAGGAGATATCATTCTAAAATCTTGCATCGTATCCCTCATTTTAGCACACATTAACATTATCGTCATTGATCTAGCTACCTAGACCTTAGACTTACACAAGTCTGATGACCCATATCTGGCTAAAAACAAAATATTCTCAATTGCTCACAAGGATTTAAAGACCTTAGAGAAGACTCAAATCCTTAAGCATTAATTAATTTTGGATAAGCAGTGTAGGGTATTTCTATTGATTTAGGTGAATTATCGAGTCCTGAAGCATACCTTGGTGAGTCCCTAAAAGTTTAATGAATGATTTTCTTAAACAAAGAATAATAGTTTCAATTGTCCTTCAAAATATCCAAAAGATTATAAAAGTATTCGGGGCATAACCCTAAACAACTTTTATGACCTCATGAATTGTTTTGAGTTCATTTGAACTTAGTATATTGTTCAATTAATCATCCAAAGTTAAATTAAGTTTCAATGGATTAATACATCCTATGCTCAGTGAACCTCAATATTTTAATTATCACATGAGTAGAGTACTCAATAATTCACTTGATGTTTTATTTAAGGATTATGTAAGTAGATGCTCCTAAGAGCAAACTCAAGTAATTAAAGATCTTGTACCCACAATTAAAGTTGGGCTCGTAGTGTTTATAGGTGTTCATTAATTAATCATTTTCCTCTTTTCTAAACCTCATTAAATAAGTTTAAATCAAGCCTAGCTCACTACTAAGCCCTTAAATCCAATCCTCAGGGTAGTTTTGTAATAATCAAAATCTTAAAATAAAAGAAATTCAATTTTTATTAAAAGATCACACCTATAATCTAATCAACAATTAGGGGCTTCAAATAAGTAAGTTGCTATCTTCCTAGCTTAAGTCCACTACCTTAGTATCATCCAATTGAATTATCCTCCAAGTCATAACAGTTTTTAAAATTACTATTTTACTCTTATTGTGAAAAGGTGACAGGATGGCAAATCGGTTTCTACCTTTTAGCCCTTATGTTTCAAACATCCCAAAGAGTTTATTATGATCAACATTACCCATTTACCCTTTGACTTAACCTAAAATTTAATTAAGGTTACCATTATACCCCTGAACTTTCCACTTCATAACTCATTAAATACAACTCAAATGACTTTGAAATTTTTATGACACCCCATTCATGGGTGTCAATTAAGATATCATAGGAGAAATTATTATTTTTCTAATTATTATTTAATTTATATAACTATTTTAGCGCAAAAATAAGATTTTTAATGTTAATTTATTTAATCAATCAAAGTAAAATTTATGTTCATGTAAAAATTATTGGAGGTTCACCTAGGTTAGATGAACACTTGGACAAAATTTCATAATTTTTTGAAATATATTTTAATTACTATAACTGTTTATTATTTTTAGTGATTAATCAAATAGAAACTATAATTTAATTTCCAAAATTACCTTTTATATTTTTTATTAAATCTCTCTAAGTCCAAAGAACTCAGAAAACTAAACTTTTCTTTTTTACAATTTTTATTTTATTTATTATAATTATTTTAATGAAAAATTAATAAAGTTACATTTTTAGCATTAAAAATATATAAGTGAGTTATAAAGAAATAGGAAAAAATTTTAAATGGTCCCAAGTGATCAGAGAACAATTAGGAATATTTTGGTGCATTTTCATATTTTTGCAATTTTTATTTATTTTTAATTTAAAAGATAGCTAAAAAATGAACTATTAACTTTAATATAAATTTTATTTTTCCTAGGTGCTCCTGATCATAAGAAACTCAGAAACCACTTTTCATAATTTTTCTAATTATAGTTTATTTATTATAATTATTTTAATGCAAAATTCCCATTTTACTTGAAAATAGACTTTAGTGATCAGATCAATTAAAATGGGTTTCAATTTCTTACAGAGAGTTAAATTAATCATTATTTACAATGTGGGATTATTTTTTTGTGATTTCTTAATTATACTATATTTATTTAAATTTTTATGATTTAAAATGACATAATTAGCTATAAAAATGTACATAAATATTTAAACTTTGTTTAATTTTTTCCTAGAGTCCTCTAACTACAAGGAATCTACCAAAACAAGTCCCATATTTTTATGAATTATATTTTAATTTATATAATTATTTTTGGCAAAAATATAAAACTAGGCTGGAAAATTAGGGTTTCATGGATAAAGATGTTCTCTGTTTTCGGAAAATTTAGAAAACTTCCTTATTGTCATGAGAAACAAACCCGTAAAATTTCAAGCCATGGTGAACATTACTTGTTTAATTAAAATTAAAATAAGCCACAGAGTATTTAATTAATTAAAAATAAAACACATGTAAAATATTTTTTTTTTATTTTTGTTCCATAATATTATCCTATGTTAACTGAGTAAGGGGGTATTTCTTTTACTTTTATGATTTTTCTACACCAAGTTATGAAGTTTCAAAGTTTCTGAATTAATTTAAATAAAACATGCCATATTTATCTACTTATCCATGCGACATCCATGTCAAACTACGAAGGCTTCGAAAGCATGCATGGTGCATTTTGATTCGTTGTGCTTTACATCTCAATGTGCCACATGTCCCGCTGTTCACAAACAGATCTATTATCCAACTCTTCCTCCGCCATTGGATCAATACACGTGCGAATGCGCGACATCCGTTCATCATCCCCAATCCTTCTAAACCCAGAACTGTTCATACTAAAACCTTAAGATCTCTCTCGATACTTAACCAAATCACATGGGGTTTGTTCCTACAACTTCATCTAGTTGAGAAAAATCTATCTATATAGTTACATGTGTATGAAATATAAGTTCTCTTTAAAATCAATGAAATCGAGTCTCAAATTAGGGATTTTGAAATATACCTTAGCCCAAGTGGCAAGACCTCGATTGGGTGCTTGTGTAAGGTTCTCAGTAATCCAACAAACCTCCCCAAAGTGTCACCTTGCTTTGGTATAAGGCCTAAATAGGATTTTGATCAAATGGTGGTGAGGCCTTGGTCTAGAAGTGGGTTAGACTGCTTAGCATAGAGAGGTTTTGATGAGGAACTTCCTTGTATGGTCTGAGGAAGCTCAAGGATGGTTTAATTTGAGCTTTGGTGGACTTTAATGGAGTGACAGAAAAAGCCTTGAATTCTAAACTCAAAATTAGGGTTCGCCAGTGGGATTGAGTGGCTGAAAATGGTGGGGTTGAACTCAGGAAGGCTAGAAGGAGCTCTATGAACAATTTAGTGGACTCTCTCTAAGAAATTGACAACACTCTCTTTTTGGTCATGAGAGGTGGTCTTTAAATAAAGGAGGAAGGGGTGACCAGTTGAGCTGGCCAGTGGGTGTAAAGTGAAGCTTAGGTGGAGGGCTTAGTGATGAAAGTGACTAATGAGGGTGAGCCACATTGGATGGGTGTATTGAAGCTTGGTCAATGGGGGTAGCCTTCTCAATTTTGGGTTTTCTAGCTACTAGGACGGCTGGCCAGGCCAGGGTAGGTGGCTAGATGGCTCAAGGAACCAAAGGGGAGGTTTAATTATGATCAAGATGGGGATTTAATAAAATGAGAGTAAGCTTAGTTCATTCGACCAAAAATGGGAAGGAATCCCCAAAACATGGGACCCTTGGTCCATGGCACTTATAGGGTTGGCTAAGAAGATCTAGGGTAGTTCTTAGGGTTCAAATAGTAGCTGAGGTTGTCCAAGATGGGTTGAAATAAGTGGCTCCAAGTGGATTTAGGGTTTGGGTTCAAATTTTTGGATTTGTCTTGGACTTGGTTTTGCTTGGGTTAGAGCTTGGAATAGTCTCAATTGAAAATTCAATTTGTTGTAGAATTGTGATATAGGGAATTTGGGTATCAATTGAGTGAAAATTGAGAGGCTATGGGGTTTAATTTGGTGAGATTTGGAAATTTGAGCAAATATGGGGATTTTGGTTTGAGTTGAATTTGGGCTAGGCTTGAGGCTAGTTCAAGTCCAATTGAAAGTTCAATTTAATCTAGAGGAATGTCATGAAGAGTTTGGAATCCAAAATTGGGAAAATTGAATATGTTAGGGAGTTCAATTTGATGAGATTTTGGCTTATGGTCAAATTGTGGGTTTAAATTGAGCTTGGAATTTATGTTTGAAATTGGATTCAATTGGGCTTAGACATGATGAAATTTGATTTAGATTTGAAATTGGGTATGTTTGAAATCAATTTGGTGGAAATTTGGGGTGATTTGAAGACTTTAGGCATTTAGGGGTAAAATTGGGATTTTGGTCAAAATTGGTCAATTTGTTCAAATTGGGCCCATTGGATGGCTAGGATTATTTTTAGAAGTGTTTCAACTGACTTGGGAAGTGTTTGGAATTTTTGGGTCATGAGGGGCATTTTGGCAATTTTGGTGAAGTTAGGGGTATTTTGGGAATTTTGGAATTTTGGGTGTTTTGGGAAACTTTGGTGGTTTGAAATGGTTTGAAATGATTTTTGGACAAAATTGAAGATTTTGGAAATTTTTTGAAAATTTTGGGTTCGAGGGGCAATTTGGTAATTTTGAAAAACTTTGGGGCCAAAAAGCCAAAATTGGGTATTTGGGTAAAATGGGAACAATTGAAAATGCTAATCATAAAATTACCCTTATGGTTCCATGTGGCCAAGAGAGCTCCCATTTTGGATCTTCCATGTGTTGGTCTTAGCCAAACTCTGACCTAGGGCTAAGGGTTTGGGGGACCATCCACATGAATTTCAAAAAAAGTGGGGAAGTAATCTAAGAATGTTTAGTTAAGGGATTAGGGTGAGAGTGAACGTGAAGGGTTTCAAGTGTTTGTGTTCAAGATTGACAAAGACCACACCACCCAGGGCTAACCCTAAGGCCAAACAGTCTTATGGGGACTCTTCTTGAGTTCCCCCATGTTAGCTCCACCTATTAAGTGCTAGAGGTTAGAACAAACATGTTGAACTCCATGAAGTGCAAATAGGTGTTTAAAATTTCTAATGCGGAGGTTTCCCTTACTAGTTCTCTAAGAATAATCAATAGAAAAGTTCTATGACTAGATTCTAGGCTTCTAAGGAAGAAAGACTTGGCTTCAACAAAAAGTGAGGTCAACAAATGGACTCCCAATAGGTGAGGTGTGCTGAACGAGCACACCACACATATTGGCGTTGACCGAAGAGATCAACTAACCAACACAACTATCTAAGCTAACATGATCAGAGCAAAGAAGAAAGAAAGTGAAGAAGGTTTCCACTTGATAGTAGTTAGAGACTCTCTCCAGGGAACAACGACGTACCTTCAAAGTACCAACTTTAAAAGTGGGTTTCAAAATTTCCAAAATGATTTCGTGCTCGCTAAACCCCTATGAAGGGCTAGTCCTATGGATTCACATACACAAACATTAGGGAAACTGATGGTCGCGATGAAGATTTGATTCGATGTTTAATTTTTTAATTCTAGTTTAAATTTAATTTGATTTCAATTTTAAGAAAATTTTGATAATTAAGAATGTGTGATGTGACCGAGTCGAGCTAGAAAGCACAGGGACTCACATCCAACTCAGAAGACCAATCAAGGAGAAGGGGTGCTTCATTGGGAAGGAAAACACATAGACTTACATCCAACCAAAGGGGTAACAAAGTGCAGAGTATTTCACATTAGAAAGGAAAGCTCGGGGATTCACATCCAACCTAGGAGGTGATGAGCTACATTGGGAAAGAAAGCTCGGGGACTCATATCCAACCCAAGAGGTAGCAAAAGTGCTGAAAATATCACATTAGAAAGGAAAGCTTGGCAACTCACATCTAACCTAAGAGGTGACAAGCTACATTGGGAAGAAAAGCTCGAGGACTCATATCCAACCCAAGAGGTAACAAAAGTGCTTAGAATGTCACATTAGGAAGGAAAGCTTAAAGACTCACATCCAACTTAAGAGGTGATGAGCTACATTGGGAGGAAATGCTCGGGGACTCACATCTAACCCAAGAGGTAGCAAAATTTCTGAGAATGTCACATTAGGAAGGAAAGCTTGAGGACTCACGTCCAACCTAAGAGGTGAAGAGCTATATTGGGAAGGAAAGCTGAGGGACTCACATCCAACCCAAGAGGTAGCGAAAGTACTGAGAATGTCACATCAGGAAGGAATGCTCAGGGACTCATATCCAACCTAAGAGGTGACGAGCTACATTGGGAAGGAAATCCCATGGACTCATAACCAACCCAAGGGGTAGCGAAAGTGCTTAGAATGTCATGTTAGGAAGGAAAGCTCGGGGACTCACATCCAACCCAAGAGGTAGTGAAAGTGCTAAGAATGTCACATTAGGAAGGAAAGTTTAGGGACTCACATCCAACCTAAGAAGTGACGAGCTACATTGGGATGGAAAGCTTGGAAACTCACATCTAACCCAAGAGGTAGTGAAGGTTTTGAGGATGTCACATTAGGAAGGATAGCTCGGGGGCTCACATCCAACCTATGAGGTGACGAGCTACATTGAGAATGAAAGCTCGAGAACTCATATCCAACCCAAGAGTTAGTGAAAGCGCTAAGAACGTCACATTAGGAAGGAAATTACGGGGACTCACATCCAACCTAAGAGGTGACGAGCTATATTGGGAAGGAAAACTCGAGGACTCACATCCAACCCAAGAGGTAGTGAAAGGAATTGGAATTCAGGTACTAACTCCGGGAAATTTCATGAAATCTCGTGAAGCGCATGAAACTTTGTGAATAGTATGTGAAGACTTATGGAATTCGTATGAGTTGTGGGACACTGTGCTGGGAGCACGGGATGTGAGAGAAACATGGAGTGCAGAGTTTATGAAGAATGTGGGGTGTGTGCAGAGAATGCAACGTGTGAAATTTCAAGAGAATTCATTTATCATTTTTATCATTTTTGTTATTATTAAGATTATCAAATTCAATTTTCTTTTAATTTTCATTTAGCTTTGGAATTTTAATTTTCATTTATTATCAGAATTTTTTGTATCGTTCTTTGCTCGTTAAAGCTTGGGACCAACGTATGGTCACGAACTTTTTATCAATCACACAAATAAGAAAATTCAACAACATTTTTTAAAATCCAAAGAAACTTCTTTGATTCTGCTTTGAACATGTAGTACATCTGATTATATACTGAAATGTATCTAAACATCAGAAGTACAATCCGTGTAGAAGTTGTCATCTCATGTATAATACGCCTCTAATTTGATGCAGTGCAAAAAGTAACAAGTATCTGTCTATCTTCAGAGGCAATTTCGTGATCAAGCTAACCTTTTAAGTCACACTCTGTAACTAAAGTCCCAGGTACAACTATCTCACAGCTTGTACGGGTACAATCCCTCCAACTTTAGGTCTAGCTAAAATCCGTATGATACTCTGCTGTCATCCATTCTTCGGAGTGTAACTGAGACTCTGCGGCGTGACACTCAAAGAATGCAATGCTTTACCAGGTCTACTCCATTTCACTTCAAAATCAGCATTGAACCAATCTGCAGCAGAATCTCGACTGACCCCCTGAATTCTTCGGGTCCAACAATATCTATTCCTTTCTCAAAGAGAATGTTGCTCTTGCTCATAAACGAAACTGTACAAAATAGGCTGACAAAATTGTGAGGGTCATTGTGGGGAGGAATGCAGTCCACATCCTCATAGATGTTGATGATGCAACTATTTGAATTACAATCCGCTGGTAATATACTTCATCTCACCATCCTCTTGATCATCTTCTTTACAATGGACTGCATGGGATCCACCTCGTCATGTCTCAAAATGTCAGGGGGTTCCCTAGATTTCCCTTTACAAAATTATAACAACATCCACATTAAATGTTGATTATTCCCTTTCCACGCATCCAATTTTGCAGCTCAGAATACGTCTTCTTTTTCAACAAACTGGCTTAGCCACTATCTCTCAAATAAAAAAATCACAATTGAGGTTCTTTCTTTCATCATTTTTGGAGAATACTCTGGTGTGTAACTCAAGTACCTCCAAGATATTAACGAACTTTCCCTAGATTTCTTCATTGTATTCAAATTCTTGCTTCTGGACCCTGCTCATCTTTTCCAGCTCTGACTTGAGGATTTTTGCAACTATTGATGTAGCTCCTTTGACTCGACCTTTGAAGCAATCCATAACTGTTGCAGCTCTGTAAACCTCAGTATATATGGCTCCACATCTTGATGCTCTGCACTTCTGAATATTATAGAAGCGGTTGTTTATTTCTCAAATGTTTCGTAGCGCTCCAAGAGGATGACGTTACATTCTGGGCATTCTATAAATGCACCCACTGATGACGTCTATCTCGGGATTTTTGCATTACATGTAAGGCATCCTACACAAAGTTCATCAGGGATCTCTGAAGGTGTAGAATTTACAAATGTCTCTAGCTCATCCTTTGTGACCGTAGGGCTGTGGAAGTCTCCCTCATGCTCAATTCGTAAACCTCCTCATGAATTGAAGTAAGCCTCGTGGTTGTCTCTCTGCAAGTATTTTCTCCAAGAGAACTAAAGCTTTGTGTTTATAACGGTTGGCATTTCTGTGCTGTGTCCTTCTTAACAGTGCATCTAGAACTCTCTTCGTAGAAGCACCAATTAAGTCTCTTGTCAGCGTTGTGATCGAGGATTGTAAGTGACCGGCCATTTTCATTGGGTCCTATGCAACTGGAAATTTCTCTGCTTTCTTCCTCTTTAATGTAGAATCTTCTATAGTGCTGATATGAAACAAAGAATGTAGCCTTTTTGTTTTTCGGTGGCTAACAATGTTCATCAGGGCGCCTTCATAGTCCACATTGGCTTGGCCATAATCCAAGTCAAAATTTATAATGTCACACTGGGTCACCTTATCTTCATTAAGTGTGAGATTCAAACCATCGTTAAAGGAGAAGATCAACCTTTGTCCCGACATTTTCCTACAGAAGATAGGTAAATATTAGCACACTGAAATTTAAAACGAACAAGAACAATAACAAATTATTATTAAGTGGGTTTTAAGTTTACATGTGCAGTTTTTTTATTTAATTTAAATTTACAGAATTTAAAATTTAAATGGAAGATATATAAGTGTAAATTTAAATTTTCTTTTATTAAAATTAATTTTATTACAAAGCTTTGGACCCAGTCACAGACGCTGGCCAAATATCCATCCTCAGAAAAAGTATCACTTTCAAGATTCATCTCGAAGAACATCAGGTTGCATAATATTTCTTTAAGGGTGTCTATTGACCGGTTTGATGGGTCTCTCACCCTGGAAATCCACTAGCTGGTAAGATCCTCCTGAATAGACCTTCTCCACCACGAACAATCCCTCCCAAGTAGGTCAAAATTTCAACCTAACTTGCGATGTGTAAGGATATGTCTTTTGGGAATAAGTATGAGAACACCAATATTAAATGTCTTTGGGCAGACAAATTTATTATGGGCCTGATAAAGCTCTAAATTTTGTTGCCCTTGAAACCGTTTCCCTTCAAGATTCTTCAATTCTGCAAGTCAGAGTTTGACGTTATCTTCTACTGTAATCTGGTTGGCGACGGTGATCCTGAGAGATGGTAGAAGAACCTCCAACTCGAGTACTGCCTTGGACCAGCACGCAAGTGCGTACGATGTACAATAAGTAAGAGTTATGAATGTTGTTCGGTAGGCCCACGAAGCTTCTAATAGTTTCTTGTGCCAACCTCTCTTATTCTCATCCAATGTTCTCTATAAAATCTTCACGAGTGTCTTGTTGAAAGATTTAGCAAGGCCATTTGCCCTGGGGTAGTAGATTATAAAATACCTGCAATCTATTCTGTGTCATTTGATAAAGTTGTTGATCTTGGTGCTCTTGAAAGCTAAACCATTATATGAAACAACTCTATGTGGCACACTGAAATAGTAGATGATCTGAATTCTAAGGAAGTGAAGAATGTTTTGCATTGTAACCTCTCGTAATAGCAATAACTCTACCCACTTAGAGAATTAATCTATGGCTGCAAGAATAAACAGGTTTCCCTTCAAAGATGGAGGGCCTATCGGAACCACTATGTCCGTACCCCAACACTCGAATGATCATGACACGACCGTTGGATGTAGAACATTTACAGGTTGGTGCAAGACTACTCCATGCACTTGAAAAAAGTGATGCTTTCTGACAATGTCCATGCAATCTACCTGCATTGTGGGCCAGTAGTACCCGAGTTTCTTAGTCTTCATTTTCATCTTCGGCCCTGACTGGTGAGCATCACATAATCCAACGTGTACTTCGTTGACGATATCCTGCAATTCAGCCACGCTCAAACATCTCAACCACATCTGATCAAACAACCTTCTATGAAGGACATTACCTACCAAAGCGTACGATAGAGCTCTTCTCGTGATGTGATATGCTGTTGACTTGTCATCTGGTTGTCTTCCTGTTTGCAAATATTCTATCAATGGTCTATGCCAATCTTCGGTATCATCAATCACTATAGCTACTATCTCTTCTTCTTTTCTAAGCTTGTGTAGACTGTCAAGGTCGATCTGCGATAGAACTTGACGTCATTGTACCATAATATCAATGGAATCATCTGGTAGACACGCCAATTCCTTAGCAAGCTTGACTAAAGCGTCGTCATGGGTGTTATCTCCCCGAGGAATATTGTACAGTGTCACACTGGGATTCTATTCCAACAACTTCATTGTGTACTGGTTATATTCCAGCTAATCTGGGCTTCAGAATCATGTACTATCTAGCAACATGCTGAATTACAAGTTGTGAATCACCATAGATGACAATGTTTATTATATCCATTGATATTGCAAACTCTAGTCCAGTGATCTAAGCTTCATACTATGCTTCATTGTTCGTGCATGACTCTATCAGGTGGTAAGAAAAACTTAACATTACCTGATCTGGCGTAATAAAAATCAGACAAAGCCCTGCTTTGTCTGGTGTAACTGTTTGTAACCCTTTATATTTTCTGATTGACGAAGCTCCATCAAAATACATTTCCCAATGTTTGGCACTGGACGTATCTATTTATAGTATCTGTTCATCTGGTAGAATATCATTGAGAAGAGACCCAGCTGGAAGTGGAGGCGCTGCAAGGAAATCTGCTAAAATCTATCCTTTAATAGTGCGAAGGGGCATGAAAGTTATATCGAATTGCAATAAAATCATCAAACACCTTGCTAAACATCGATAAAGTGTTGGTCGACTCATCAAATATTATAACCGACTAACTTTCAAAATAAAGGTGAACTTATGAGAGAACATGTAATGTTGGAGCTTCTGAGAGGTAAAAGTTAAAGCTAGACGATGATTCTCAATAGGGGGTTACTTTACCTCCGTCAATATTAGAAGCCAACTCAAGTAATAGAGCATGTTTTCCTTGCCCTTGTCATTGACCTGAGCTAACAAAGCTCCAATAGAGTCGTCGAAAGCCGCAATATAAAGTATCAAAGGTCTTCTCAGGATAGGGGCTGCCAAAACAGGAGGTGTCGTTAAGTATTGCTTAATATCCTCAAAGGCCTATTGACATTTCTCCTCCTAAATGAATTTGACATCCTTTTTAATTAATGCCAAGAAGAGCTGACACCTACCTGATAGATTAGATATAAAACATCTCAGGTATGTCAGTTTACCTTCAAAGGATCGTAACCATTTCAAGGTTTTGGGAGGCGACATTCCATCATAACTTTAATCTTATTTGGGTTGACTTTGATTCTACGATGATAAACGATGAATCCTAAAAATTTCATAGAGGTAACGCCAAAGGCACTCTTTGAGGGATTCATCTTAAGATTATATTATCGTAATCATTCAAGCACAATCCTCAAATCATACAGGTGATCTATTTGCTGCTTGCTTTTGATTACCAAATCATCCACGTAGTACTCCACCTGGTTGTAGATGAGGTGATCAAAGATCTTCATCATAGCTCATTGGTAAGTTGCTCCAATGTTCTTCAATCCAAACGACATCGCTGTGTAGCAACAAATTCCGATCGATGTTCTAAAGGCTGTAAGTGTTGCGCCTTCTGGAGCCTTCTTGATCTAATTGTACCCTGACGATCCATTCATGAAAGAGAAAATCTTATGTGTCGATGTGATGTCCACCAATAATTATGGTATCTATAGTGGGAACTCATCCTTTGGACATGCTTTGTTTAAATCCTTGAAGTTGACACATACCCGAATCTATCCATTCTTCTTCCTAACTGAGATCATGTTGGCTAATCATGTAGGATACTGTTCTTCTCCCACAAAGTTAGCTTCTATTAATTTCTTGACCTTGACAATGACTTAATTTCTTCTTCGAACTCTGGCAGAGCTTCATCTATTGGAGAATCTTTAAAATTATCCTCTACATCGAGGCACTCCTCTTCTAATCTGCTAGTAACAACCATGCAAAATTCTGAATCATTGACTGGTCCTATCGTATTAAATCCTAGACCCTCTTTCGAGTTGAGAATTTGCCCTTTAACCTTCCATAATATCTTAAAGAGCCATAGTTTATCCTTCAGCATTTTTTTTGGCACACAACCCTGTTAAATTAATTTTTGTATACACGGAGAAAAGTAACCAAACGGTAATTCCATTAGTTCACTAGAATCATATTCTTCCAAATTTACATAAGTTTATAGATTAAGAGAAGGAGAAGCATGGTAAAACTTGATCAATTTCAAACCAACACCTCAAACTTTGTTGACCTCTACTCACTTGATTTTTTTAAGGGTGGATCAGAGTTAGGGTAATGGCGTACACGTAGTGGTTGATCTGATCATACATTGAATCATATTTACTTTTCTCCACATCCTCCAATATATCTATTACTGTGGTTTCTTCTATTCTATCATCATTGTCTCTTCATCAGACTTATCTTACTCAAAGCTTTCCTCCACGTTGATGCTGATGGTCAGCTTTGTCCATTCAATAATCTATTGGTTCTTTCTCTCTGGCATCCCCGACCTCGATCTTGAATACGTGGGCTAAAAGAACCTCCACCAACTCATTGCGAAGGAGTGGTAGTAGATCATTGAATGGAGTTGAATGATCTTGCCCTTGTGATCTTTTTGAATCTTATATCTTTTTTGGCACAACTTCACGGGAAAATAAAGTCTTCATCGGGGAGAATAGTAGGCGGTGTTTTCGTGGATGCCTACATCATGTACTGAAAAAGGTTGCAAATCCCCTATGATGCAATGTTCTTGTTCTCCTCTTATAGACTGCTAGTCTTGCATCCTACTCACTTAAGTAACTTGGTGACACAACATCCCTCCTTGGTGGCTAGCCTCTCGAATATAGTAGAGACTCTCATGATAGGAGTGGGCTTCTCCTTTTTTTTACCATGATTCTGTAGTGACGGCATAGGAACAACAAAACTATGGAGGCTCTCATCTCTAGTGGTATCTCACAAGGGATGAAACCTACTACCTAAGAGAAGATGAGTGGTTTCAATCATCCTGAGTTCCTTCTGCTGAGGAATCTCATCAACAGATTCTAACTCTGTAACCTTGGCCATGGTGTCTCTATTGATCTTGCGGTTACAGTTTCTTTTCTGTGACTCAGCCAGTTGCTTGACTCCTAAACTAGAACCAATCTCGAATACTAATGACAGAGTAGCAAATACATTAACTGAATCTTCATCAATCAAAACTTTTTTTCCCTTGGCGGACAATCTAGTAGGCACAATAACGGTGAATCCGTCGACAATAGGTGTAACGAATCTCCTTGACACGGGAGCAGTAAATCTGGTAGGCACATGGGCAACAGACTTAACGAGTGCCGGTGTAGTAGCGATCTTCCCCTTCTTGTAAGAAGGGAAGCCCTAACGATAGTTCAAATCGAATCCAACGAATGGTTGCTGGACATCCGAGGTGGTAACTTTCATGACGATAAATTGGGTCTTGCCACGAACAACCTCAAACTTATCAAATCTAGATCCAAACTTGATCATTAGAGCAATGTTGCGGCCATTGCGGCTGGTAGGCAGGCTGCAAGAAAATGAGAGAGTTGGGAATGCCATCTTAGCAGCTTCAAAAAGAAAGTTCTAAGGTTAGTATTGCCAATACCTAGTAATTTTAGTGCAAGCACTGAAATTAACGTAGGTCACTGATGCAGGGTGGATTTAGTGTGTTAATTTTGTAAATATTTTTTTAATATTACAAAATACACACTACAGATACAACTATAAATATGCAAATTAATCCCAACAAAAATAACTTAAATGAAAATAATTTTATCTTTTAAAAATCTTTAAACTGTCAAATCCCCTAAAAATAACGCAAGTACCATATCGCTCAAATAATATAGTGCTAAATTTGAATATAAATTAGTAGAGTGAATGCTAAATAAAATGCAGTAAAAAGATAAAGTTAATTGAACTAATTGCTAAACTTTCAAAAGTAAAATTACAAAAACTAAATAAAGTTTTTGTGATGAAGAGTTCAAATTTAAAAAAACATCCTTCCCCTTTATAATGAGTATATGGTTTGTGAGAAAATTAAAATCATTTGAATATATATATATATGTGCCAATAGAAGCAATCTTATTCTTTACCCTCTTTCGAGTGCATAAAGAACATTGAATAATCTAAGGTTTGGTTTCTAATTCTAAGGTTAGGCTGGGAGGATATCGACTGCCACTCCAGAGCTCCCACTACTCCCTCACTTGAGGGCTAACAATCTAGCATCAGTTTCCAATCAAGTGGACTAAATTGGGGATTTTAATCTGTCACCTTAAAATATCCAATTTTGTATCCAACAAAGTATATTTCCCTAATTATTTGCACTCAACTATATGGATGACATACTCTCCCATGAAATCAAATGTGATTTTCACCATGTTGTAGAAATCATAGCAAACTCATACTTCATTTCAAGAATCATATGTTTCACAACATATTTTAACAATTCAATTGGTCAGATCAAAATGTAACTGAAGATCAGAGTTCAAATCATCACAAATTATTGACATTTAAAACTGTATAAAAAAATAAATTCTTCACAAAACTATATCTCAAAGAAAGGAGAAGGATAAAGAGGACTGCTCAGAATTTATGAGAAGGATACGACAAAACACAGATTTCATATATAAAAATAAGTTTACAAAATAAAAGAAATAAATGATACAACTCATCTCACATTTCTTCCTAAGCAAATCCCTAGAAGTTCTCTTTAAGCCTTTATCTCCTAACAAACACTCTCAATTCTCTCTTAGAAGTGTAATGAATAAGAAATCTCTCACCTTCCCTCTCCTCTTACAATTTACAATCCTTGAAGAAAATCTCCATGTCCTTGACTTTGTCTCTCTCTCTCTCTCTCTATTTCTCTTTTTTGCCCCCCTTACACACCACACACTTCTCTTCCAAAACCTCTCTTTTATTAAAGGCTGCCTCCCTCCAAAAGGAATTCAAAATTTCCTCCAAAATTCTCCCCAAAAGTCAATCCTTTTGAATTCAAAAGACATGTCCATTGATCAAAGACATGTCCATTGGACATGTCCATTGATCTAAGAGACATATCCCATCATAAAAGAACCTTCTAAAGTGTCTAGATGCATATAATCACTCCAAGGGGTGTTTAGAATAAGTGCCTTTTTGGAAATTCATGCAAAATTCATCCCGAACCGCCTTAATCTGTAAAAAGTCATCTTTGGCGCATCTGACGCTGATTATGGCGCATCTTGTGCCAACTTGCTTAAGTCCATGATTTTTTGGGTTTTGGCACTTCAGGTGCTAAATCTAGCGCATCTGGTGCTAGCTCTCTGTAAAATGACGCTTCTGGCGTCAATCTGGCCCATCAGGTACCAAAATTCCCAGAGTTCAATGTTTTGGCTCCAAATTTTGTCCTTTTTGCTACTTTTGCTCTAAATGCCTAAAATTGATATACTTGCAACAAAAACATGAAAATTACCTTCTTTAAAGTGCAATATCACTAAAAAGAAGCATAAAATGCATACTTAAAGCAACATTTTAATTTGGTGTATCAAAACCCCCCAAACTTAAATATTACTTGTCCTCAAGTGACACTTTTACTACATATAAGCATATGACTTAGGATAGAGATTAACTTATTACTCTTATACTTTAGTTTAATAATTAAAATATTAATATTTAAGAAAAATCTTTAATAACTTAGATTCAAACTTTAAGTCAAAGAGTACTTAGTAATCAAATTTAAGATTTTTGAATCTCTATTCATTTCAAGCAAAATTATAATTTGTCATATTAAGGATACTTAGAACATTCATATGAAAAATAACTTCATGAAAATGTAATAAAGTCTTTTTCTTAAGTTAATTCAAGTGAAGAAAATTTTTGATTAGGCATCTCCTCAAGCTTCTCCTCACTCATTTTTCTTTTCTTTTCTCTTTATTTTCCTTTTTTCTTTTTTTCTTTTTCATTTAGGATCTTTTCAATCCTTTCTTTTCTTTTCTTTTTCTTTTTCAAGTGAGGATTATTATATCTGGATAGCCTTTAATAATTTTGAACTTCGTATCCTTTTCTTAAAGTCAAAACTCCATACCTTTCTTTACATTATAAATTCATATTAGTTGATGATTTTTCATAAAATTTCATTCTTTTCTTCTTATATGAAATTCTAAAATTTTTAATTCTTCAAAAATATAATTTCCTTTTCCTTAAATTGAAAACATAGTCTTATCTTTTCAAACCAAATTTGTTTTTAATTGGGTTAGACATGATAAAATTTGATTTGGATTTGAAATCGGGGAATGTTGAAATCAATTTGTTATAAATTGAGGGTGATTTGGATACGTTAGACATTTATGGTTAAAATTGGGGTTTTGGTTAAAAATTAGTCAATTTAGCTAAATTAGGCCCGATGGATGGCTAGGATTGGATTTGGGAGTGCTTGAAATGATTTGGGAGGTTTTGGGAGTTTTTGGGCCATTATGGGCATTTTGGCAATTTTGGTGAAATTATGGGTATTTTGGGAATTTAAAAATTTTGGGTCATTTCGGGTAACTTGGGTGATTTGAAATGATTTGATATGATTTTTGGACAAAATTGAGTATTTCAAAAATTTTTGAAAATTTTGGGTTCTAAGGGCAATTTGGTATTTTGAAAAATTTTTTGTGCAAAAGGACAAAATTGGGTATTTGGGTAGAATGGGACCAATTGAAGATGCTAATCATAAAATTACCCTAATGGTTCCATGAGACCGAGAGAGCTCACAATTTGGATCCTCCATGTGTTGGTCTTAGCCAAACTCTAGCTAGGGCTAAGTGTTTTGGGGACCATCCACATGAGTTTCTAAAAGAGTGGGTAAGTAAGCTAAGCATGTTTTGTTAAGGGTTTAGGGTGTGAGTGAAGGTGAGGGGTTCCGAGTGAATGTTTGCAAGAATGCCCAAGACAACACCACCCAGGGCTAACTTTAAGACCAAACTGTCTTATGGGGACTCTTCTTGAGGTCCTCGCATGTTAGCTCCACCTATTAAGTGCTTGAGGTTAGAACCAACACATGGAACTCCAAGAAGAGAAAAGTGGTATTTAGAATTTCCAATGAGGAGGATTCTCTTGCTAGTCCTTTAAGAATAGTCAACAAGAAAGTCCTATGGCTAGATCTTAGGCTTCTAAGAAGAAAGACTAGAGCTCAACAAAAAGTGAGATCAACAGTGGCATGGTCATGCTGGTTTAGGCCATTTTTCTGAAGATTTTTCTCATTCCAAAATGTTTGTATTCTACACCCGCAACCTACACAACATCAATAAAAAGTCTTTCTCATGTTGAAATATTTTATAGATGAGTAAAAATAACAAGCAAAATGTAGGTTATCACGCAAAATTGACGCATGCCACCCGATGCTACCAATCTCTCCACTAGAAAGTTAAGCTTATCTAATACCGAATTGAAAAAAATTTATCCTACAATTGTCACTTTTTATGAGGATAATCTCGGCTTAAACTTTGCTAATTATGCTCGTAATGATTATAGCTTTATCATAGGTGTTTGTTAATTGGGGAAGGTCATTATCCGTGAACATGATGAGCAGACAACCTCCTCTCTTTTGCATGGATTTGAGGTTGCATAGCTCGCTCTTCTATGTCCTCTTATAGAAGCTTTGTTGGGTGGCATTTGTTCCCCGAAGGATAGTTGCAACTAACTAGGCATCATATACGACATTTGTTTAGAAGAGAGCATGCAGGATCTCTAGCTCTGATGACTTAGTGTGTATAAAACATTGTCTTTTCTCTTATGCAAATCCTAATCTATATCAATTTGATGCCTTCCCTATAGTACGGGACCTCATTTCCTCTATTGGGAGATCTACATTGGCTACCACTCTTTGGTTGCTCCCTTCTCTCCATGAACGATGTGTTCCTCTTCTTGTTGATGACTTGGTTCCACACTCATCTCACATTTAAGGATGTTCAATATAAATTTTTTTAAGAGACCTGCCTTAGAAATAGAGCATTGGGGAATGAGAGAGAAAAAAAAGAACAATTGCATAGTAAAGAACAGTAAATTTTTGTACTTCTTATTCATGAAATTGACCCGCAATTTATGAGAAAGTGTCTTTATACATTTACACACCGTACCCCTAGAGTACTTAGAAACAATGAGGGTTTTTTAGTCCATACATGAATATCACCCATGGGACCTATGGGTATGACCAAACATATGTTAGGTTTGGCAATTAGGTGGCCTGGTGGCTATTTGACCATATGGCCAAAGGCCTGGTGGTTATTTGTTAGGGTCCATGACGAACCAAAATTCACCGTAAAGTTGACATTATAATGCAAGTGCACATATCAAATAGTATGCATTTTAAGTATGCATATCAATCCCAAGTAGAAAGTCTAACAATTATTTCATTAGAAAATTCCCTATTTTACTAATTTAATGAACCTAACATGTCGTGATTGCAAAGATGGGTTGTCCTAAAGTTCTAGCAAAAATAGAGGAAATTGTAGGATGTTGAAAACAAAAGTAGCTTGAATGTATTTATGAGTTTATTCAAGTTTGATGAAGCTCGCACCTCTGTGATATAGGAATTGTGGTTGTCGTAGCTTTCTAAAATGTCTTCATATGTGATTGCTGTCAATCAGAGCTATATTACTTCTTATGCCTATGCCTAGGTTAAAAATAGCCTAGAATCCATGATGTTGAGGCTCCATCAATCTTCATGCAATTCCATATAATTATTTTGATCCCTAAGGATGATTACATAATTCAACTGAAATATGTTTATCCTCTCTGAATTCTATGGTTAGGTCATTTTCATTACACAACGGTTAAACATAATAGCTTCACAAAATATTTTAAGATCCTAATTGGCCAGACTAGAAGTAAATTAACTTCATAAGCTAACCAAAAATATTGGCCATGAAAGCACAAAAAGTACTAATGAAAAAATATTATATAAAAATCATGATTAAATCCACTACCCCTACATCATAGATACATGAAGAATGAAATTAGCCACGCATCATTGATAAAACCATAGGAAGGAACACAAAGAAATAATTATTATGAAGAATAAAAATATGTTTAACATACAAAAGCTTGTTCTCTCCATAATGAAAGCAATCCTTCCTCTCATACAAATCCCTCAAAACTCATAAAACAAAGGAAAAACTCACCCCTTCAAAGTTTCTGCCAAGGTAGGAAGAAGACCTTGAGGGAAGCTTTAACATTCTCTCCAACCCTCGCCTCCATGAGCCTGTCATGACTCTTTGATGAAAAATATCCTCCAAAAAGCAATAAAATTCACTTTTATGTCATGAATCATAGCTTGATTAATCAAATTTCTTACCTAAAGTATTTTCTCGTTCATTGGAGTGGTCACACCCAAAACTCGCATGGTCATGCTAGATTGTTGAGGGGGGCAACGTGGCCACATCCAATTGCGGCATGGTCACTCCAATACTCCACTAAAGTTGGTGTGGTCATGCCGGTTCTTGTGCGGTCACACCACAAGTCTTCAATAGGTGGCATGGTCATGCCACTTCCAAGCGTGGTCATGCTGCTTCGGGTCACATTTTCGCTGAACTTTCTTCTTCCAAATTGTATGTATTCAACTTTTGTAGGATATACAATATCATAAGAAATCATTTCTCAAGATTAAATTTGTGATAATTATGTAAAAATAAAATTTAAAATTTATCAAAAAATATAGGAAAAATCATGTAAAATTGACGCATGCAATACCTCCAAGTTACTCTATTACATTATTTCAAGTAATGATATAACTTAGTTGGGATTTAATGAAAATGATAGGCACCCTATAGGTTTCTAAATCTTCCATATTTTTATCAAAGCTAAATAAAGTTATTTAATTTTCTTTTAGATTAGTTATCTTTTACGGTTAATAACTTGACCTTTTCTTAACTCCCCTCATTCTTCTCCTAGAGAAAATTCTACATATCAATAGATTGATGTAATTCAAGCCTCTTTCACTAACCTCAGTTTTTTTACTGAAGTTTCAATGTACTTTAGTCAATTCATCTTTTTTCTTCTCATGAGAACTATTATATCTGGTTAGCAACTTTTCTTTTGAACTTTTAAATAAGAAAAAGGGTAGTGTTTCATAAGCTCTAAAACTCAACACTTGAAATTTTAATATCTCATCCCCAGGTTATGTTTTAGATTAAGAATTACGATAACATTAATTTAGTTAAAAGGAATTGAAAATTTTTTTAACATGCTTGGTTCGCTTCATAATACTTAAACTACAAATTTTAATCATCTATGGATTCTTTTAAGTGAAGTCTGAAGTTGTTAAGTTCTGAATCTTATTATTAATGCATTAAAGTTAATCTTTTCTAAATCACATTTATCTACTTTTAATATGATATGAAAAATCTTTTGAATCAATCAGAAGTCCTAATAACAGTTGCCAAATTTAATTTTAATCTCTACTGATGTATGTGACTTATCTTTTAGGTTCATAACAAGGTACATTTTTCTCCCCCAAACTTGCTTTTTCCAACATACGTACACTAAAATAGCAGTAAATGAAAAAGCAAGTAAGTACAAAAGAAAGAGTAAATACTTGGTCCGCATGAATCTCAGAAAGTACAAAGTAGAACTCAACATGTAGAATATGTAAAAATGCATCAATAAAAAATGCAACATCCAGGGTTCTCAATTCCATCCTCCGCTATCAGGGAGAAAATACTCAGTAGAGAGATAAACTAAGAAAAGTATTCAAATGAAAATTCAATGAAAATTTCATCAAATAATATTGAAGCAAAGGCAGAAAGTAAAAGCATGCTCAACACATTAGAAAACACTTTAGTTGCTTCTCAAGATAATGCTTGGTTTTACGTCATAAGTAAGACAAAATCTCAAAAATCATCATAAACTGGCTCTTCAGGATCGAATTGCATATTCAGCAGTCCCAGATTGCCCATCTCATATTCAAATTGTTCTAGATTTTCTCTCTCATCCAAGCATAATGTTATTCTCTCAGCTTCATCCCATAAATACCGATAATGTTTTATCAACAGATTAAGGTTTTTTATTAATCTCTCACTTTCATTCAAATAACTATTAATGTTTTTCCAAGGTAGACTAAGGTAATCTCTTGAATTTTCTAAGCCTAGTGACTAGGCTTATTCTACAAAAAGAGACATATTATCATTCGTTAGATTTCCCAAAAAATTATCAATTATCCTTTGGTCATCAATTGTTTGACTCATTGGATTCCTAGTACCCTAGCCTTCCATTTCAATTTTTTAGTTTTGATCTTTCCTAGAGGCTTGGAAAAGGCTCAATGATTTTGGAACATCAGTTGTAAATTCTTGATCATTATTTCTTAGAATTACCTTCCCCTCCTGAAGTTCAACAATAGCCCTATTGGTGGCTAAAAATGGTCTCGCAAAAATCACATGCATCTCTTTATCAACCTTTAGACCCAAGATCACAAAATTAGCTAGAAAAGTGAATCAATTCATAGTGTCAAGAAGGTTTTCAACTATTTCTAGAGGATGAACCACATATTATTCTGCTAAATGGATTATCAAATTGGTAGACTAAATTTCTCACCTTCCAAGTTATTTAAAAATATTCAGTGGCATTAAATTAAAATTGGCTCCTAGGTCACAGAGTGTCTTTTCATGAAACTCAATTCTTATGGCCTAGGGAATTGTGAAAGTCTTAGGATAGGTTTATGTAACCTTTGAGAGAATGGAGGTGGAAGTGTCTTAGTGAGGTCAATTAAAATGACAAAGGAAACTTTTTTTGAGTTAAGTTTCATAGGGGTACTATCATCCGAATAGCTTGCTTCCTTTTCTACTCTAGTTTTTACCATTACTATGTTAAATTGCTCTAAATTTTGATCATTTAGATTCACCTCAGTATTGCTAGATAGTGTTATTTGGGGTCTATTGTTTATTGAGTTTTTCAGCTGTCCTAATCGAGTTTCTAGATTTCTTATGGAAAAAGCTTAGCTCTGTAAATCATTCCAATTTGAATAACTAGATTCTAAAATAGGTGATTTCTTTTACGGAGATTGGGATTTAGCCTAGAATTCTGGTGTGTAGTGCTCCTTTATTGATGATTACCTTGGGGTTTCCAACAACCTTCCATTATTTTTAGTTGTTATTATTCCAAGAAACTTTTGATTGGTTTCCGAAGCATAGGTTATATGTGTTGGAATAACAGTTATGACCATGGTTTTCTATGGAATTAATGAATTATAAAGTAGAGATGCTTGGATATACCACTCATTTTTTAATCAATCCATCATTTCTTAGAAGTACTTGCATCAAATTTATCCATAAATTGTCCAACTACCTAGAAAGGACAACTACTTGGGTTGCAAGAATAGCTAACACATTAGATTCATGCCACTAGCCACTTCTTAGGGTGTCTCTCTCTCACCGAGCCAGTTAAAAGTCGTTTGTGTTCATTTCATCTATCAATTGGTAGGGTTCATCAAAAAATTTGAACATTAATGATCCTCCAACGACAGTGTCTATTATGGGTTTCAAGGAAACTGCCATTTTGTTGTAAAAGGTTTGAATAATTAGCCAATCAGATAGTCCATGATGTAAGTACCTCCTATGTAATTCATTGAATCACTCCTAGTAGTTATAAATAGACTATCCATCAATTTGAGTGAATGAGGTAATGTTATTTCTATGCTTAGCAGTTTTTTATGTTGGAAAGTATTTTGCTAAAAATTTTTTATGGAGGTCATTCCATGTTATGATTAATCCTGGTGCAAGTGAGTTAAGCTATACCTTAGCTTTGTCCCATAAGAAAATAAGAAAATGCCTCAGTCTAATGACATCATTGGGGACACAGTTGTACCAGAAGGTGACACAAAGTTCAGGAAAATTTCTTAAGTAAATGTTTGGGTCTTGAGAAGAAAGTCCCCCAAACTAGTTATTTTGAACCATTTGGATTAATACAGGTCGCAATTCACAAGTGCTGGCTTCAACAAATGGATATTTAATGCTCATATGAATTTTCTCAATAGAAGGGTTAGCGTGTTTTATAAGTGGTTTCATGATGGGGGTGTTAGTGTCAGTCATCTCAAAGGGTATTTCAGAAATCAGTTATGTTCTCCTAATATGTCTAAAGAGACAATTAAAATTTATGCATCACGTGATCACTATGACCCACACAAGTCAGCCAACACATAGACGTACAATGCACATAATATAAAAACAAAAATAAAATAACTTTTAATAGCAAAATAATTCTTTTGGTTTTTTTTGGCCTTATAAATTTTATAGCTTTTTATTATTTCAGCACCAACATATTTTGGCCTTGTATTTCCTGTTGATTCATTGTACTAGATATAGAGGAAGATAAAGAGATACATATCATTTTGGGGAAACCTTTCCTAGCCACAGGAAAAGCAATGGTAGATGTGCAGAAATGAGAATTAACTATGCACATCAATGATCGAACAATAACATTTAATATTTCCAAATCAATGAAATACCCTGCAAAAGGTAAAGATGATGAATGCTATTGAATGGTTGTTATAAGATAATTAAGTGAATGCCATTTCAAAACAACTTATGAAGATAAATTTGAGATAAAAGAGTTGGAACACGAGCAAGAAGAGGAATTGGATCAATATGAAGATTTATATAAGGAAGATTCAAATTATGTTCGAGAAAGTTTTGAAGTTTTTGACACGACAGAAAAAGATACATCTTTTTGTCCATCAATTGAAAAACCTCCTGAACTTGAGTTGAAGTTGCTTCCTAAACATTTTAAGTATGTCTTTTTAGGCGATTCCTCTACATTATCTTTTATAATTTCCTTAAAATTAACTACAGAATAAGAAGAGAGTTTGATGAAAATTTTAAAGAGCTATAAGAAAGCCTTTAAATGGACAATTGCTGATATAGAAGAATCAGTCCTTCAATTTGTATGCATAGAATTCATATGGAAGATAACTACAAACCTAGGGCTGATCCTCAAAGGAGATTGAATCCTATTATGAAAGAAGTTGTTAAGAAAGAACTTCTAAAGTGGTTAGATGTTGGAATTATCTACTATATTTCAGATAGTGCATGGTTTAGTCCAATTCGCTATGTTCCTAAGAAAGGAGGAGTGAATGTGACTTTGAATGAGCATAATGAGATCATTCTAACAGGACAAATCACGGGATGGTGAATATGCATTGATTATAGAAAATTAAATCTCGTCACTAGGAAAGATCATTTTCCACTACCCTTTCTAGATCAGATGCTAGATAGACTAGTTGGGCTTAAATAATTTTATTTTAGGGATGGATATACTGGTTATCACCAAATACAAATAGCTCCTAAGGATTGAGAGAAAACAACTTTTACTAGTCCTTTTGGTAGATTTGCTTTTAGAAGAATTCTCTCTAGTTTATGTAATGCACCTGCTACATTTCAAAGATGCATGATGACTATTTTTTGTGATTTAATTGAAAAAGGGATTGAAGTTTTTATGGATGATTTTTCAAAATTTGGAACTTAATTTGACTCATGTTTAGAATATTTATAAAAAGTTCTTAAGCACTGTGAAGAAACAAATTCAGTCCTTAATTGGAAAAAATGTAAATTTATGGTAGCAGGAGGAATACTTTTGAGACATCAAATTTCAAAAAATGGTATGGAAGTAGACCCTGCAAAAATTCAAGTGATCGCTAATTTACGTCACCCAACAAGTGTGAAGGAAATTAGGAGTTTTTTTAGGACATGTTGGATTCTACAGGTGATATATTAAAGACTTTTCAAAAATTGCTAAGCCTTTATGCCATTTACTTGAAAAAGATGTAACTTTTAATTTTGATAAAGAGTACCTAAAAGCTTTTGAGTTGTTAAAAAAAATAGTCACTACACCAATTATTGTTTTAAAAATTGGGAAAAACATTTCAATTAATGTGCGAGGCTAGTGATTATGTTATTCGAGATGTTTTAGGACAGAAGCATGATAAGATTTTCAAGGTTATCAACTATGCTAGTAAAACTCTTTATGAAACTCAAATTAATTATACCACAACTGAGAAAGAGTTATTAGTAGTAGTATATGCTTTTGATAAATTTAGATCATACTTAATTGGAAGTAAATGTATATTGCATACAAATCATTATGCTATTAAGTATTTAATCAAAAAGAATGATGCAAAACCTAGACTGATAAGATGAGTTCTTCTTTTGCAAGAATTTGACTTTGAAATAGTAGAGAGGAAAGGAGCCGAGAATTAAATTATTTATCAATTATCCAGGCTTGAATTGGATAAACCACTCAATTCTGAAAAAGAAATTAATGAGCATTTTCTAGATGAAGAATTGTTCAATGTTAATGAGTAGTGTGTTCCATGGTATGCCAACATTATGAACTTCATTGTTAGTGATATTATACCATATGGAATGACATATTAACAAAAGAGGAAATTTGTATCTGAAGCTTTGGCTTATTTTTGGGATGACTCATTTTTATATAAATAAGGAAAGGATCTTATTATTCAAAGATGTGTGCCTTTAGAAGAAACTTATGTCATAATTCTGATTTTGGGGGATACTATAATGTTCATAAAACATCATATAAAATTTTACAATTTGGATTTTATTGGCCTACAATCTTTAGAGATGCTAATGCTTTTATCAAAACTTATGATCGATGTCAATGAGTAGGCAAAATTTCTAGGAGGAATGAGATGCTCCTCAATTATGTGTTAGAAGTTGAAATATTTGATGTTTGGGGATTAGATTTCATGGGACCATTTATACCATCTTTCAAAAAATTATATATATTGTTAGCAGTAGACTAATTATCCAAATGGATAGAATTTGTTGCTCTACCACGATGTGATGCTCAAAGTACTACAAAGTTCTTAAGAATGAATATATTTTATAGAATTGGGTTGCCGAGAGTAATCATAACTGACGGGGGGAAGTCATTTCATAAATGCAATAATGGAGAAACTATTAAAGAAATATCATATTAACCATAGAATTGCTACTACTTATCATCCTCAGACAAGTAGTTTAGCTGAATTATTCATTCGTGAAATTAAAAGAATACTGGAGAAATATGTAAATCCAACTAAAATGGATTGGTTAGCTAAAATTGACTATGCTTTATGGGCTTATAGGACTGCATACAAAACTCCTATAAAAATGTCCCCATATAGGCTAATATTTTGGAAAGTGTGTCACTTACCAGTTGAACTTGAGCATAAAGTATATTGGACGATTAAGGAATTTAATTACAATTTGAAAGATGCTGATGAGAAGAGGTTATTGCAATTGAATGAGCTTGAAGAGATAAGGAATGAATCTTATGAAAGTGCTAAGATTTACAAAGAAAAGATGAAGATGTGGCATGATCGGAGGATTCTTACTAAAAATTTCAGTTAGGGCAACAAGTTTTGCTTTGCAATGCAAGGTTAAGATTATTTTCAAGCAAAATTATGTCCACGTGGATGGGCCTATTTGTTGTGATGAAAGTTTATCCCTATGGAGCTGTGGATATCAAAGATCCTAAAATTGATAAAATATTCAAAGTGAATGGTCATAGGCTGAAATCCTACTTTTTAGGTGGCCAACTTAAATTAAATGATTTTCTGATGCTGGGTCAACCAGAATAAGCACTGGTTACATCAGGCTGATGACTTAAACCAAGTACTCTATGGAAGGCACCTCATAGTTATCTGTGTGTTTTTTTTATGTTTTTGTGTGTGATTTAAAAAATTATGGTAGTATTTTGACCATATATTGAATTAGTGATTATTCTAAGACCTTAAAAGATGACTTAGACCTGTTATAACAAATGTTTGGACGTTAAGTTGCATGTGCTAAATTGAGCACTGGCGCTTAAGCACCAAAATCCGGCGCTTAAGCGTGAAAGTTAAAAAACATGTGCAAATTTGGTTTCTAGAAGTTTTAACTGCAAATTGGTTAACTTGGACATGTGAGAGCAGTTCTAGAACATGCCTAGGAGTTATAGGAAGCGTTCAAAGCCTATAAATAGAAGGGTTATGTAAAGATTTTCACCACACCTCCATTTAACCATGAATTTTAAGTAAAAATAGAGAGAGTTTTTGAAAAATGTCTTCTTGAGAGAGTGATTTGGAGAGGGAAGAAGTTTATTAGTCAAAGTGCGCAAGAGATGTATAACAGTTTCCTAGCTGTTAGTATTGAAGGAATAACGGAGAAAATCGCTAAAATTGAGGCTAACGTGGCTTCAATTTAAGCAAAAGCGATGGAAGGTAACACACATCTGGATCATCTGGGATGGAAACTTAAGATACAACTTAACCATACCAGTTTTATAGAAGAAGCAGATAATGCAATGTCTCTGAGAACAAGTAGATTGAAAAAGATTCAACCAAAACTATTAATCATCTTTTGTTCTTTTAGATATATGTTCCAAATGCTGAAGGAGAGACTAACGATAAGCCAAAATTTGTTCCATCAACTAGAGAGTGGAATTAAGTTCATGATTTAGTGTTTATGTGCTTAGTGTTTGTTTATGTTAAGTGTTTTAATGTGTGTTTTATGTTATTAAGATCTAGTATTATGTTTAGGAATTTTCTCATCCGAGACTATTTGATTGAGAATTTGGATTGAGAATTTATGTATTTGAAAGTATTTGTAATCGTTCGTGAATTAATATAAATTTTTTGTTAGTGTGAAATTTTGTGTTATTTAGTGTTTAATCAAATTAGTTAAGTTTGGTGAATCTTGATGTAAGAGAAGAGATAAGAGGGGAGGAAATAGTTATTACAGTGTTTTGAGACCATATAAAGTTGGTTGACTTAGGCTAGATGTGCATTTGACTTAAATCAAACAAATCAAAATTTATGCATTCATTCTTAAGTGCCAAAACCCAGGCTTAAGCACTACCTAAATAGAGAGACAGGTGCCTAAGCCCTGAACCGTTCACGTTTCAGCGCCAGTTCGTGAATGGTTTTAAGTGAGAAATTAGACCGAAAACACCATTATTGAGCCTCGACGTCATGTCCTGCCTTTGGATTTCACAATTTGGAGAGCTAGGGCATCATTTTAAGTGAAAATTTCTTTGTGGTTTCAAGCCAAATTTGTTAGATTTGATCTTCTTGAGGTAAGAGCTTCACTTCTATGCAAAAGGTTTTTTATTTTCACCATGTATTTTGAGCACATTCATGAGCTACCCGAAAATCACTATTCATGGTGAAAATTTGAGAAAAAATGATGGAAAATGCATGGATTTGTTAGTTTAGGCTTTTAGGAGTTAAGTTTAGTGATTTGGAGTTGATTGTGGAATTTATTTTAAATTTTATACATTTTTTAGAAAATGGCACCAAGAATGAAGAGAAGTAAGGGAAAAGCTCCATTCGATTCAGGTAAATTTGTTAGTTCGAAAGCTCAGGATCGATACAGTGATGCACTACATTCGAGGAAATTAATTCATTAGCGATGTTTTAAATGTCCTGGAGGAGCTGTAGAAGAGTTGATTGTTAGTCACCAGTGGGAGCGGTTCTGTTATTTTTCTGATGTCGCCATTGATTTCTATGGTACGAGAGTTCTATGCTAATCTGTCTGAAGCTGATGAGGAAGGAGTCATAGTGAGGGGGGAAGACATTACCATTTTCTCTTGAGGTAATCAATCAGTTTTATCGTTTTCCCCTGAGTACTTAATGTTTTTATTCAAACTATAGTCCTACCGAGGAGGAGCCAGACGAGATTGTTTCATCTTTGGCTGCTGGGAGTGGGTTATGGAAGATTACAAATGAAAGAAGAGTAAAATTTTCTACTTGTAAAAAAGAGTAAAATTTTCTACTTCAAAGTTGGATGCCACTACCAAGGCATGACATTATTTTATTTCTGCTTGTCTGCTACCTACAAATCATTTAAGTGAAGTGACTCGAGATATAAAAACCTTGAACTACTGTATTCAATAGTCCAAGCCTATTGATATTGGATGATTGATTTATGGATTTATTACCAGTTTTGCTATCGCTGCTACTATTGCAGGTTTGGGATTCGCATCCTTGATCATTTTCTTATGCGAGCAGGCCGGTGTTAGATATGACAGCTAGGAGGAGATCTTACAGTCACTCAAGCCTATTACTAGTGTGAATGTTAAGACTTATTCACATCATTTTATTTTTGGTTGGAAGGGTGGTTTCTCCAGTATTTTTGCTGCCTCTACTTCACCTACTTCTACATCACGAGGTCAGACTTCTGGATCTGATTCTCAGTTAGAGATATTACAGCCTGCAGATAAGGTATTAAATATAGCGCATTTTGCAGAGCATATGGATGGGTACATGAAGAAACGAAGTGATTATAGGGATGAATACAGGAATACAACTTAGCTATGGAGCATCTCAACAAAGGTAATCGAGATGTAGTATTTCCTCAGTATCCCAGATATAACGACATCAAGGTGCTTCGGCGAAGTGTCCGGTGACCAGAGGAAAATATGTTGAGATTTTCATACCTATTTTATACTGTTTTTAATGATATTGCACTTTAAAGAAAGGTATTTTTGATATTTTCTTACAGGAATGATGAATTAGGGTCATTGGAGCAAAAAGATACAAAAATAAGCGAATTTGGAGTGAAAATGACCAAAATGTGAAGATTTGAACTAGGCCGCCGATGGCGCTTTTTCCCGAGACTATAGGAAAATTTTCCCGAGACTATAGGAAAAAATCTTCAGAAGTCCGCTGTCGGCGTTATTTCGGGTTGGTTTGTGGGGTTGCCTGTAAGAAATTATCGGTCGTCGGAATCAAAATCCAGTCGGCCGCTTCGGAAGGACGTTGAAGTATGAAATCAAACTGACCCCATAATTTTCATAGTTTAAAATGAAAGAGCACTGTACCTCAGATCCTGTATCTTTCCTGAAGGATAAACACAAGACTTGAGGATGAGGTTCGATCAAATAAACTAAGGAAAGTATGACGTCCGTTTGGTCTGCGAAACCTTTGTATTTGCCGACAAGTTCCTCTATTTAATATAAAGGATTAAATAGGGTTTATATTAAGCTGGGTTCGGAC
>NW_018249930.1:8787-9259 GCF_001263595.1 Phalaenopsis equestris | reverse complement strand
GAGTTAGGGCTTATATTGTATAGTAGGGCTATGCAAAGGCCTAAAGATAAGGTGAGGATTTACGTTGCATAAGCAAGCAACCTCAAAATCCTATGGCTTTGTTGTTAAATTCTAAGGAAGGAAGATTGATTTAGCTGAGGAAGACAGTTTTTTTGTTGTTGAAGATGGCCGTGCTGCCCACTATACTAGCTCCAAGCTTCTGTCGCGACAAGTTTGAATTATCTATTGTGTCAAGTTATAATATCAATTCAGGTGGCCCTATGGTTGAAGTTCTTTAAATTTTATGGGGGCATATTAAAGTTGATGAGAGCGACACCGATTAGGATCCTACGGTTCCCTCGTTCCGGCATCACTATTTTCTATTGGATTCACTTGGTCCAAATGAACTTACTAAATTCAACTTAATGAATTCCATAATTTCATTTAAACCGTGGGAAGCCTCGTTAGCAACCGTAGGTTACCTCCTCCGAGG
>NW_018249930.1:6518-7109 GCF_001263595.1 Phalaenopsis equestris | reverse complement strand
TTTTTATGAATTTTTAATTATTTAAATATTTAAAATAGGCCAAAAATCAAGTTTTTACTTTAAATATAATTTTATTTTTAGAAAATATCCCTGATCACAGAGAACTCAAAAAAACTAAGTTTCATAATTTTTTGAGCTATTTTTGATTTTTAAAAACCATTTAAGTGCCAAGAGTGGTGTTTACTTTTAAAAATCAATTTAAGTTATGAAATGAACTCAAAATATTTTGAAACTTTTATGATGAGTTATGTGGATCATAGATCACATTGGAGATCAACAATCAAGTCATTTAAATGTTTATATTTTTCAAAATTAATTATCTTAGTGATTTAGTATTTGAAAATTTTAAGGATGTTTTGAATGACCTATGAAATTATTTCCAAAGGTTTCTCTGGTTATGGTAGACCTTCCAAAATTTTTTTAGGATTTTATAATATAAATGCTAATTTTCATGATTATTTCAAAGAAATAATGTGAAATAACTTGAAAAATATGGATCTCCATATAGAGACCTCCTCTGACTTTGGAAAAATCAGAGAATGTTCCCCCTTACAGAGGCTACAATATGTCAAAATTTCAAGTCAAGGTGAT
>NW_018249930.1:5375-5825 GCF_001263595.1 Phalaenopsis equestris | reverse complement strand
CAGGTGTTGGTCTAGAGCTATGGTAGAGGCTCTATGGAAGGTAGATTTCCTGGGGCTTTGGCTTCTTTCACTCTTGTGAAGGTGTAGGCACAAGGAATTAAAGTTTGGTGGAGTGTGGAGGTGTATTGGGTTTTGTCCTGGTTTCCGGCAAGGTTTCAAGCTCAAAATTGAGCTCCGGCAAGGGGAATGGGTGAGAAAAAATGGTTGGGATGCACTGAGGGAATCTTAAGGAAGCTCTGTATGAAGTTTGGAGAGGCCTCACTGAGAAATTTTTAACACTTAGATCAATGGCCATGGAGGTGGCCTTTTATAAAAAAATGGGGTTATGGTGCCTGTCTTGGCTAATTAGGAGGTGTAATGTGGTGCTTAGGTGGAGAGCAGAGGAGCTCCATAGTTTGATTTGGATGAGCTGGCCTCTAGGTTTGATTTGGGTGAGATGTCATGAGGGTG
>NW_018249930.1:4685-5133 GCF_001263595.1 Phalaenopsis equestris | reverse complement strand
GAGTTAATTTGGTGGCTTTAAGGTGGTTAGGTCACATTTAGTGCATGGGTCCAAGTGGGTGCAAATGACCAAAACTTGGGTTTAGGCTAGGTTAGCCATGTCAATTGGCTCAATTGATTGTTGCATTTGGTGTAGATGATCGCAAAGAACAACTTTGGTGAAGAACGAAAATATTTTTGAGCCCAATTGAAAGGTCAATTTGAAGAAATTTTGAACTTTAATCAATTTGGTCATGTTGGGCTAGGCTTGGGTCTAACTTGGTTTAGACTTGGGCTAGGTCCAAATTTATTGTTATAAATGGTCAATAGGGACCTCATGAAGAGTTTTGAATATGAATTGGATGCTAATTTGGAGGTTAAGACAATCAATTGGGTGAAATTTGGGGACTTAGCCAATTTGGGGCTAAATTTGGGAATTTTAGATTTAGGCCAAAATCAAATGAATTTGA
>NW_018249930.1:0-508 GCF_001263595.1 Phalaenopsis equestris | reverse complement strand
ATATGCACCTTCTTGGACTTATGGCCAAATCCAAACCAATTGAGCTTGGTATGGTCAAATGAGCCTTACCTTAACTCATCCTAGACTCTAGAGTTGAGTTTAAAACTAGCCACCAACCCATGGTTAAGCTTGATATTTATCTCATGGGTAAAATTTTTTTTTTTAATTTTTAAAGGGATAAAGAGAGGGTTAAATCAAAGTACTTGCTATACCACATGTCAATACTCTATGGTGCCATTTTTACTGCTCATTATAAGCTTTAACCATGACCCAACCCATGGTTGACTACTTTAACCCAAGCTAAAGCCCAAAACCGTGAGCCCCCACATGGCCAATACCCAAATTCATGCCAAGAAGCCACCTCAGCCCAAATTGAGCTGAGAGCTCCTCTGCTTAACACCTAAGCAGTGGGGCTAACCCCTTAATTGGCAAGCCAAGCTTTCCCTTGTACAATTTCTATAAAATTCCCCCCTCACGACCATGAATAGGGTGGTAAGAAAAATTTTTC
>NW_018249929.1:0-538 GCF_001263595.1 Phalaenopsis equestris | reverse complement strand
AATCACATTTTCAATAAAGCAATAATTACCCTCAATATATTCTTATTCATTTATTCTCTTATTCATTTATTCTTGTATAAATTTCATCATTTATCATAAATTTGAGCATTAATATTTTAAAAAGCTAATAGTTAATGCTAATATTAAAAGTAACTTTAAATTGCTTTTTACTAACTATTTATTTTAACTTTATTTCTTTTTAAATGAGTCATAATCATAGTCTATAGATAATAGAAGAGAAGTTCTCTCACAAATGATCTCTCTTCTTCTTTTTCACGCAGAAGACCAAATTTAGTTAAATGATTTGCTTAAATGAAAGATACTTAGGCGATGGAACCATTTTATTTACTATCCATAGGAAAGTTGATATCTAATTTGGGGTCATCATTATGGTTGATAACGATCCGATTTTGAGTCGAGCTGGGGTAGGCTTCAATCCAAAAATTTTGTGTCGTTGCTCTGCCAGTTTATTTCGATCCAATCTCAATCCGAGCCAAAATTCTAATTAATTTTGGAGTGATTAACAATTTTCAAGCTA
>NW_018249928.1:0-1792 GCF_001263595.1 Phalaenopsis equestris | reverse complement strand
CTTGAGTGTGGTGTTATTTAAACTATTTTTCTTTTTTTCCTTATTTGGATTTATTGGTGTGGCATGACTCCTTGATTTTTTTTCCTCTCTCAAATTTTTCATGTTAAATCTCATATTTTTTTATGTTTTCCTGCTTTGTGCGCTTCAGTCCAAAGTTTTAAATAAATATCTACTGTATATATCTCCCAACAGTCTGGCGTACAATACTCAAAGCCTGTCAATGCAACTATGGTTCAAAACTATTTGCTTATTGTGGAAGTCCTCACCAACATCATTTGTCAAGGGTGAAACGAAGGCTTTATAAATCTTCTTTTTTTGGTCTAAGCGTGAAATGATATATTGAATCTATAGTTTCTGGCCGGAAGCATTCTAAGTGCTTGAGAATGAATAGTGTACATGGAAACTGTATTGATTGCTTGGCGAGAATAATAACTTTATTAGGCGTATATTTTATTTTAGCTGGTTGGCTTTTACCTGCTGTTAGTTCTGCAGATTTCAACTGTATACTCTTTTAGAGATTTATTATTTATTTATTTATTTATTCTTATTAAAGATGTATTCGTGTGTGATCGCAAAAGTTGATCAATTGGATTAATCAAATCATCAATTATGTTCAGCCGACTCTCACGCTCTCTACATATTATCTGTTTTATTAGGTTAATATTAAGAAAATAAATAATTTAATTATAATTTACAAATCCTTAAAGGGTACCGACATTTTTGCATTTTGTAAGAATGCCCACCTTTTAATTTGTAAAATAAATTAGTTTTCAATTTCAATTATTAATTACAAAGATACCTCAGATGTTAAAAATATAATTTCCTAAAACATAGATTTATCTAGCTAAACAAGACAAAATATTAAGTAACAAGAAAAAAAGCTCAAAATTAATATTCTTAGCCAACTTCTTCGAGGGGAGACCAGTCCACTATTTTATTGAGAAGAATTTGCTCTTTCTTTATCAAGCTTACTCACTAATAGCCCAAAGGGCACATTATTATTTGACTTGTGCCTGAAAATTTGGAGAATACAACAATATAACGGTACTTTTTATACATATGTTTTTATTATCGGTCTTCCAATGCCTCTGTTAGAAAAACACTTTCTTTACTCGGAAAAACCGAGGTGACATTTGCAATTTCAGCCAATTTAGGCGTAGGACCGATAATATTTTTCTCCGGCTGCCCAACTGCAGCCAATAGACTATCTTGTGCTCTTGCCATTAAGCACGAGGTCTCCATGAAACAAACTCTTGTGTATCCCATTGCTTACTATCGGTTGCAAGATGCGACAAAATATTAATATAAATAACTAGATAATTTAGGCGGTGTTTGGTAGTATATATGCAATAGGATTTATGGGAGAATAAAAAAAAAATAAAATAAAAGAAGAGAGAGAGAGAAGTAAATCCGAACATAAAAAAAAAAAAAAAAAAAAAAAGAAAAAGAGAGAGGGAAGTAAATCCGAACAGTTTGCTAATAATCCACATTTTTCTCTGTTCGATTTTTTTTTTTAATTCTAAATCTAAATTTACTAAATTCAACTTTTACGTTAATTTAATGAATTTAACTTCGAATGGAAATTAAATCAGAAAATAAGAATTTAATTATAAAAGAACCAAATAGTATTTTGGATTGTTTTGATAAATCTGAATTTACTAAATCTTGTTTAACATAAATACTAGGTGCAGTCAAACACAGCTCGAAAAATTCTCTTAAATTAATATTATATGACTTATAAAAATGACATAACAGAAATTTAAAACATTTATGTCGAATATATATATATATA
>NW_018249927.1:0-353 GCF_001263595.1 Phalaenopsis equestris | reverse complement strand
TGTTTGTTAATTGGAAAAATATTACATCAGAACTCTTAAACGTAGAGCTACGTTCGTAGTCCAATGAAATGACGCCACGTGGAGGTGACAGAAAAAAAAATCGTTTTAACGCAATGGAATATTCCTTCTGTGTTTTCGTGTTCTGAGAATATTCATAATGCTATAATAACACAATAACACAATAACACATTAATATCACCATAATAACAACCGAATAACGCGAAATAACACAAGAGGAATATTCTCCTGTGTTATCATATCGGATCACCAAAAAACATGTGTATTTCCTTGAAGTCACGTCCCCGCATATTAGTAGATTTCAAATCTAACTCTATTTTAAGACTCATGATGTA
>NW_018249926.1:351-3651 GCF_001263595.1 Phalaenopsis equestris | reverse complement strand
CTTATATTTCTCATAAGCGACATTATGACATTTTATACAAGAGCTTCCCTAGCTCTAATCATATTTTAGAGTTACCTAAATCCACCAATACCTAACCCAATCTCCCCCCAAAAACCCTTTCTTTTGCTGATTTTTCAAATCAATGCTAATAATTTTTCTTTTTTGTCATAAATCAACTCTGCACACCCAAAACTAAACCTTAGCCATGCAAGAGGATTGTCAGGAACATAATCATGAAGAAATGATATAATGTCACTTATGAGAAATTCATAAAGAAATTTTTAGAAACTTAACATAAAAGAGGTACATAAGAAAATCCCTTAATTACAATAACGGCTCACCATCATTGTGAGGAGACAATCTGGAAGAGTCACTTATAACCACAATAGTGACTTGTCAGATTGAAAGAATGCGCTGAACCCTTTACACCAAACATATTCTAGAGACGAGGAACCACAATCCTGAAGATTTGACATGAAATATCAGAGAAGACAAGATATTGATGTAAAGATGGATTTATCATAATTTGACGACCACTTAGATCTGATTGAGCTCATCAATTGGCTCCAGACTGTGGAACGTGTATTGAATACCAAGACATCTAACTGAATAAAATAGTGAAACTGGCTACCAACAAGTTCAAGAAGACTACATCACCATGCTCGGAGAACTTGAAGATTCCTCAACAATGAAAAGGGAATAATAAAATTACTACCTTTTTTAAGATGAAATGAGAGTTAAAGTGCCATTAATTACTAGTCATTACAGATACGATGTTTAGAACTTAGCTTCAAAAGTGGAGGGATAACATCATCAGATGATCATCACATCTTACAGACAATGTTCAACTCCATGGTCAAGTGCCCAAAGACCAGAGAAAGAACTAAGTCAGTGTGGAGAACAGATAAAGCTAAATAGCATTCCAAAATCCGTCCAAGCTAGAAAGTGCATCAATTGCGACGATTTTGGGAAGATTGCATTAGATTGCCTTATTAAGAGTACAATCTATTTTACTTAGCAGAGAGCGGTTGAAAAAATGGACAAAGAGACAGTTAACACTAAAAAGTGAGGACATAAAGGAGTAATAGCTACGAACCGTTGAGGGAGAGATGCATGTAATTCAAGCTGAGCTCACAATAGATATTCTAATGGGATTAACAACAGTCATTCTAGATAGGAGCGAGTCTGAGATTATAGACATTCATACAAAGTATGAGATTGTGATGTTGCATAGGAATTGAGAGGGGAATTAGCAGAACTACCATTGGATGTTCAAAAGGGTGATGAGTTTGAGCAGTAAAATGCCAGACACAAGACAACCTCAATTAAGAAAATTTTAACATTTTTAGATATATATAGGTTGTCTCTTGATTTGCCCCTACTGAGGGAGGTCGAATATATCAAATATGAGAGGCTTTTGAGCTACTTCTGAAAGATCAATGAGATCATTTGGGCATTAACTTCAATTTAGCGGTTTGCCCACCAATAATCTTCATATAAAAAGGATGACCCGCAATTTTAGAAATCACCTTAGGAGCTTTGTGGTGCATCCTATAATGGTATTTAGGTCCTTCAAGAGAAGAAGAACATACATCTTCTAAGTGTTTGCTATCGAGAATTGCCTAACCTACAACATATTTCAGTCCTTCTCTAGATTAACCTGTTTATCAAATGTGACCTACAGAGTAGGATGAGTGGAAGAGGTAGATATGTAGCTCCAACTCAGGTTGTGCTATTAGAAGATATATATTTATTTTATCATGATATGTTATAGAATGACAATTCCAGCTCAGGTTAACTCCATTTTCAAGTGTTTGTTTTAAGTTCATTTGGACTGGTCCATCTCATCAAATTATGAGCTTTAGTAAAAATTGTCCATATACATTATGACTTTTTTAATTTGATTACATGGCATGATTCAAGATTTGTATCTGATCAACTGAATTTTTTTCATAACATATCAAGTTTAATATTTATCTAAAAAATTGCTCAATGAAATTTTGTCAATTTGAAAAAAAAAATAAACCATATATTATAAATTTTTAATAAATTTTAATTTTTCAAAGATAATTTGAAACTAAAATAAAAATATCACGCAAGAGATTGCTTCTATTGATAACTACGGTTATACTACTACATGTTTAAAATCATAGATTTTGCGTGCAGCCCCGTCCATCACTTGTATGAGAAAATATTACGTCAGTACTCCGGATCATCCGAAGTCCAATAAGGAGGCACCATGTGTAAAGTGAACCCATCATAATACACTGTGATTGATCCACTTTACACGTGTCGCCTTCCTATTGAACTCCGGATGGCATTTAGAAGCACACATCTTATGATTCCAACGTGCCGTGGCGGTGGAGGATTAGCTCAGTCAAAGTTTTCCTTCTCACAAATAAGCGAAGAGGGAGAATAAAAATAATTGTAGATTTCTATCGCAATCTTATCTACTCATCTTATCTACTCTTTTAATAATCGAAAGATTTACAAATATATACTATTAAATTCTGATATATTTACAGATCTAACACTTAAAATTTCACTTTTACATATATGCCGGTGTAGGCAACTTTTAAAGTTAAATGGTGATACATTTTATATGATATGAAACATTTGGGTGGTAAAAATGTGAAAAATAATGTTTTGGTATTAGAAATGTAAATAGGTAGGCTTTGGGTGGTATATATGTAAATGCCAATTCATATTATACAGACAAAATAGGCAATTGTTATAATTAGAGAGAAATGGATGTATTTTATGGCATTTTAATTGTCGTTCACGGGACAAGTCTTCTAATGTTTACAGATTGATTGGGTGGATAAATTATTTTATGATCCAAATATGAAAGATCAATCATTATTTAATTTTGGATTTACTTCTCATAGACTGACAATATAGAAGTAGGGCTGTCAAAATGGCTCGTTGTTCACGAACAGCTCGTGTTTGACTCGTTAAGAAGCTCGTGTTCGGCTTGTTAATTTCGCTCGATAAGTTAACGAGCTGAACACGAACTAAGATGTGTTCGTTCGTGTTTGACTCGTTTTGGCTCGAATACTACTCATCAAGTTTATATATATCTATTAAGCAGTATTTAAAAAAAAATCTAATTGACTACAAGGCTATAAAGATTTATAACCAATTAAAATATTCATTAAAAAAATAGAATAAAAAATATTAAATTATATTCAAATGATGTTTTAATATAAATATGACATATTGCTCAAACCCTTATTTTCTTATGACTACATGATTAGAGTTGTTAAAATGACTCTTTGTTCGTGAACAGCTCGTGTTCGG
>NW_018249926.1:0-341 GCF_001263595.1 Phalaenopsis equestris | reverse complement strand
AACACAAACAAATTTTTTCAACTGGAAATATAAACGAGCCGAACACAAGCTAAGCATGGCTCGCTCGTGTTCGGCTCGTTTACAGCCCTATATAAAAGCTCTAAATTATTTAATTTTTTTCTTTGTATGTTAAAAATAAATGGCGTCTTTTTAAATCATTTAATTTTCTATATATATATATGTTATGTGACTGGTCAAATGACTTCGATAAAAAATTTAAATACAAGTTTTGTTAAAGAGCTTAATTAGATTTATTGAATGCTAAAACTTGCGTAACCACATCAACGTACTTTAATTTAATTATGCATATATAAAACTATTTCAATCCAGGCTTAATCTGA
>NW_018249925.1:0-1060 GCF_001263595.1 Phalaenopsis equestris | reverse complement strand
TATATATATATATATATATATATTCAAAACAATTTCAATCCCACTAATTTCTTCATAGAATTCCCCAAAACAAAGACTCCAACACTTATGCATGCCACAAAAACTCCCACATTTACCACCCAACTAATACCTTTCTACGTCGCTCTATCTCCCTGTTCATTCATTTTTTTTCTTAACATAACTCGAACCATAAAATCTTTACTTCTCGTCTTCTTTATTTTTGTTCCTCCGCCTCATCTTCAATTATTACAGGTAACTTTGGATGAAATCATTTTCTCCTCAGTTTCACCATCTCTCTCATAATAAATCATTGTTTTGTAACTACACTTACTTCTGCCCATTCCGCTGGGTCAATTTCCTTGTACTTAAGTTGTCATCTCGCACCTCTTCAAATAATCCCTTGTAGCTTTTTCTCTTAACGGATCCAAACCTCAAAGCAAATATTGTTGTCAACACAAACTCGGTTTGTACTTTCAAACACTGCTTCTAATTATTCACCAATTCATGTCGATCCGACGCGGCGAAGAATGATGAGAGCCTGCTTGTTGGTAGGGATGTTGACGCCATTAATTTTTAGTGAAGTTTCATTTTTTCTAGGAATGTACACCAATGTTACTTTGTGTAGGAGACGAGCTCGTCGATTGTGAGGTTTGGCTAAATTGAGCCTAAAAGAGTGTAGTTGAAGAGAAATGTGATCAATTGGAAAACTCGACAACTGATTTCTTTTGTTATTTTTTGCCCCCAATTTGCTTTTTTCCATTAAAATATCTTCTTTTTGAGTTTATGATCACATCCCTCATGATTTATTTAAAGAAAACTACTTAGAGAGATAGAGGGAGAGATTTAAGGTTGAGATAACATAATTTTTGAGTTTATCCCTAAAAAGCTAGAACTTTTTTATATGTGAAAGTTTTTAATTGGCATTGGCATTCTAGCGAACTAATATACAATATAACAAAGCTAGAAAAATTGGTCCAGCATTTCACTTTATGTGGACTATATTTTGGCCCATTCAACTTAAGAGAAATGACTGTTTACATACGTATCATAGAATTTCTAT
>NW_018249924.1:0-517 GCF_001263595.1 Phalaenopsis equestris | reverse complement strand
TTTCTACGTGCGTAGTACTGATGTAATATTTTTCCGTAGAAAAGAGAACTATTTTAGTATCACTTTACATATAAAAACAAAAAAATGGGGGATTTTCATTCATTGCGCTCAATTCTCATTGATTTACAAATCTCATGTTCATGTCACCTCCCAAAAGAATTCTTAGGGGTGGTGGGCAGCTCAGGACTTAAAACACTGTTTTTCGGTCATACACCTAGACGATGTGGGACTTTTTGTCCGTGAAATTATTCTCCACATAATCACGTGGCGCCCTCGCCACTGATCGACTCCTCTTAGGGTCTCATTGGACCATGGAGAGTCTACACTTCTGGCATGTAGTAATCTACTCTGATATCACTTTTCACCTCCAAAAAAAGCTCTTATGGGTGGTGGGCAGCCCAGTACTTCAATACTGTTTTTCGGTCCTACACCTAGCTGACATCGGACTACCCTACAGCTCTGATCTAAAGCAATTTTTTTTATGTATGAAAAATTATATTTCTATAATTCACTAAAA
>NW_018249923.1:0-1735 GCF_001263595.1 Phalaenopsis equestris | reverse complement strand
AGATGTCCAAAAAGGGCATGAGTTTGAAGAGCCGATCACAAATACAGGACCACCACAGATAAGAAAAATGTAGATTTTTCATATGCATAGACCCCTTCCTGAGTTACCCCTACGAAGGGAGGTCTGGCATGCCAGAAGTGGGGTTATTTTCTGTCATATCGAGAATATTATGTGGGGTTAATCCAAAGTTATTTTCAGTCCAGCATGGTACCCATCGTCAAATGTCCAGATAGAAAAGGTGAACAACTTTGTAATGAGCTTCCATCGTCAAATGTCCAGATAGAAAAGGTGAACAACAACTTTGTAATGAGCCCGAGAATCTTGATGGGGACGAAATTCTTCAATAAAATCCAGGTCTTATCAGTGAAGAAGAGGTCTCTCCTGAGGGGGTGCTAGTAAAATGGGTGAAGCATGCCACAAATTTCACCCCAAATTTGATTTATCCTTCCATACCAGTTCCTTAATTGCATTAAACCGATTATAAGGAGTGGAAGAAGTATGTTACCCCTGGAATGGCTCGATACCTGAGCCAAGAGAATACTCATCTGCCTACAGTCGAGCTCAAAGCGTGCCAAAATTAGATGGATACCTATTCTACCAAAATGTATTTTGGAACAACAACGCTTATAAAATCAACCTGTCAGGGGACTACAATATCTCAGTCACACTCAACATCGCCGACCTAACATAGTACTAAGAAGAGCTCGAAGCTTCGAACAATGAAGTCGAAGCTAACACAGCCCTGAGGAATGAAACAGGGCTTCTCGTACTGACACGGAACTTCCCACACTAACGCGACTTCCAGTGGCGGGATTTTCCGCTAATAATTTGACTGATGAATTTTGAAAATATTTTAAATTTAAAAATAGTTTTATTATATAGGTGAATTTGATTTTGAAAATAATATTTTGAATTTTGAAATAAATGAGGCCAAATCGATCCCACATATTCGATAGTTTAGATAGTTGAGCGTGCTACCGCAAGTAATACATTATTCCGAAGTATAAGCCGCAAGTAATACACTATTCCGAAGTATAAGCATATCACTTGTAATTGGCTTAACCACCTGAACTAAAGAGTTTGCGACTTCCGTTTGATTTGCGAAACTTTTAATGTGTGACCTACAAGTTCTACCTAATATGAGGATTAAACATGTTTTATTTTACCTGAACTCTTAATTCTCTATAGCGACAAACCCCTATAGTTAATTACATCTTAAATGACTGAAGTCGCTTAAGAAAACTCTCGATTAAGATCCATAGTTCAGTCTTCAAAAATTCAATGTTCAGGTTTTCAAGGTTGGACATAGAAAGGTCAAGTAGGAAAGGGTCAAATGGAAATATTTATTATTGGAATTAAATGAAAGAAAAGTATAGAAAGCTGAAGAGAACATCGGTGACTTCCCAAACTATCATATTGTTGGGCTTTAAATTTTAGAAGTGAATTCATTTAAATTTCAATCCTGTCAATTATTAATTATAGGATTACACTTGCATAATATCTGGTTATGCAAATAACCTAGAAGATAAGAGGATTTACATTGTATCGGGAGACAACCTAGAACCCTAAGACGAGTTAGGGCTTATATTGCACGATATGCAAAAGCCTAAAAAATAAGGTGAAAATTTATGTTGCACTAAACGGACCACCCCAAAGTCTTATAGTTATGGGGGAGGGTAATTAATTATAGGTTAAGATGAATTACAAAGTTTTCTCATAATCAATTTGGATTTAT
>NW_018249922.1:0-830 GCF_001263595.1 Phalaenopsis equestris | reverse complement strand
TATTTACATATCTAACACCTAAAGTTTGATATCTATATGCACAACACTTTATATGGTAAAGATTTGAATGTTATTCATGTAAATAGAAAATTGTGCCTATCTGTAAATATATAAAAAATGTATGGTATGTTTGTAAATGCCTCCAAACAGTTTTTGAAAGGCCAGTTATTGACCATGGTGATTGATGGATGGAAGGGTTAATGGGCATTTCTGATACTTGCAGTTTCAAGGAATGTGGAGATGGGAAAGATCTATAGAAAAACAGAGAAAATGGAAGGGAACTGTGCTGTTTAGCTGACGCTGGAGTATGTTTTGATCAAATTGATGTGATATTTTGGTAGCTGAATATGTGTTTATGACAACAAGTCATGAGAGCTCAAACCTTCTTTAATGGTGTCCAGTGAGATTATGTATTGTATTATCCTTCTTTTTGTAATGTCAATTGAAATTTATGTTAAGTTTGAGAAATTCTTCTTTTGCAATTATGTCTTAGAAAGTTAAGACTTATAATCTTCTTAGATGTAGATGTGTTTATACAAAAGAAAATAAAGAATATTTACAAATTATCACTCTAATTATTTCGTGATAACGAATGCTTTGAGTGGTATAAATGAAAGAAGTTGAAATGTTGGTGTTAGGTATGTAAATATATAGTAATTTGTTGGTGTACGTATAAAAATATATCAGCATGAATCTCAAGGTTTATGAACGGCTCAGGTTGATGGTATTGACGGTCGGATATAGTTGGTGATGAATGTTTTGAGCTAGATGTTGGCAAGGGAGACATTTTCGAGTGATCGACGGAGATTTTTTTGCAGGTCGGGGATTAA
>NW_018249921.1:0-675 GCF_001263595.1 Phalaenopsis equestris | reverse complement strand
ATGGTTCATACATTTGGAAAGTGTAGTTTTAACAACTCTATTTTTGTTGCTTAAAGACAACTAAAATATGAAACTTGAAATATGAGGATATAATTACAAATCTAAATTATTTTATAGTACTTTATTACCACTTCAATAATGTCATTGGTGGGTCTCAAGCCCTAAAGCGAAAAGTGGAGGGTGGCATTAGGCTGTCGAGCGTCAATAAAAATTTTTTTTTGAAAAACTATCACATGAATCCCTTAAATTATTGTGTTAATGCTAGGGCATCCCTTGAAAGCGACATACTGTATACCTCGAATATAGTGACAAGTGTGAAAGGGTAGCTGCACTAGTTCTTGGATTTAGTGTCAAATAAGCAAGAGTTCCCACATTATGAATGGATGTAGTCAAAAAAGTTATTTATGAAGGATCCGTACTTAAACAGATGTAGATCTAATTATATATAAATATTTGAAATAAAATGTTGTGAAAATTAGTAGAAATGAAGATAAAATTATACTTCTAAAGATTATTGTTGATATTAAAATTTTTAATGAAATAAGTGTTTATGCTCCCCAAGTATGTTTGGATATATATTCAAAAGAAAAAAATTGGAATGACCAAGAATAATTAATATAAAGGATACCTCTTGAAAAATTTTTAGTTGAAGAGATTTAAGTATACATGCTAGTA
>NW_018249920.1:0-528 GCF_001263595.1 Phalaenopsis equestris | reverse complement strand
ATATTCTCTTCTGGGTCGAAAGAAACCTCTAACGCGCTTATCCTAAACAAATAAATTTTGCATGGGAATAATTCTTTGTGGGACATGCAAAATGATGTATTGTCCAATTCCGTAAGCATTAAATGTCCTATTAGGTGTGACTTGGGAGATAAACATACAATGCAAATCTATTTTAAAACTAGCCCAAAGGCGCATGCAAGAAATTAAAAGACTCATTTTAAAATAGGTTGATTTTAAACCTAAATTTTATTAGGATAAGTCTTTTAACTTTATGATTTTTATGGAAAGACTTTTATCTTAAGGGCTTACTCATAAAGCATGAGCCTAGACAAACCACAGAAAGAGAAAACAAAATGAAAAAATAACACACTACGAAATGTAAACACACCAAATTAATATAATAAAAAGTCAAATACCACTAGGTCGACAATGTATTCCATTAAAAAAGAAGCGTGGTCAGGTTTCACATATACAAACCTGATCCTAAGTCTGTAAAATCTTGAATAAAGGTACGAGGCAAGTGCACAC
>NW_018249919.1:0-361 GCF_001263595.1 Phalaenopsis equestris | reverse complement strand
AAACACAAGAATCGGCATAAATCTAGAAGAAAACACAGAAATTTAATGAGGTTCAGCAAAGATGTCTACTTCCTCGGGAGCAGAGCGGCGACTTTCTTTCAATTCCAGAAAAGAGTACAGAATATACCCTTAGGGTTACAGTACATATATATAGCTATATCGTACAATATGTACAAAATTGCCCCTGCACCCCAACCCACATAACGTAATTACTCCGATTGGATAGATGCTTCCGCTCCACTCCGCTCGTGAGCTCCGCTACGCTCGCTCACTCCGCTCCACTGGCTCGCTCCGTTCCGCTCTAGCATCTGTCATTTATCTGGTACATGTGTCATATCTAACATCATGCATTGTGTTCATG
>NW_018249918.1:0-1884 GCF_001263595.1 Phalaenopsis equestris | reverse complement strand
ACAATAATAACACTTCAATAACACCTGAAGTCACCTCAATATCACCTCAATATATCACAATAACACAACAATAACACGACAATAACATTTGAATAACACCTTAAATCAAATCAAAATCTCAATAACTTCTCTATTGTGGTGTTATTTTATTGTTTTTGATGTGTTCTGCTTTAGTTTTGTTGTTAATTGTGTTGTATGCGGGTAAAAATCGTTGTTATGAGAATATTCCACGGATTAATGCCCTGTGACGTGGTGTTAAGAGAATGTTGCTGGTGTTATAACATGGAATTTGGGGAATATCCCCCCCTCACTCCTCGTGTTATATCTTGGTGTTATGGGAATATTCCACATGTTATACTGCGGTGTTCACGGAATATTCCCTAGTGTTATGTCGCAGAGTTAGTGGAATATTTCCCTTGTTATACCACAGTGTTATGGGAATATTCCTTATATTTTATCGCGGTGTTAGGGGAATATTTCCCCGAGTTACGCCGCAGTGTTGGGAGAATATTCCCCCATGTTATACCACCACAATATTGGGGAATATTCCCCATGTTGTTCCAAGATCTAAACAGAGTTACTTTAAAATTTGACGTGTTATTCCGCGGTACATGGACTGGCGTTGTGCTATGGCACAAATTGAATGTATACTATGGTGTTATGAGCATTTTTCCGGTGGTATTCATATTTCTATCATTTCATTTATGTCATAAACACCATTATCAAAGATAATTTCTAAAAATAACCACATTTTCTATTAAATTAACAAACAACAAAATTTATATGCTAAAACACAGTATTAAATTAACAAACAACAAAATGTATATGCTAAAAAACAATACAGATTGTATTATATTTACAAATATATCAAATTCTAAAGGGTCAAATTGAATGTATATAAATGTATTTAAGAAACTGTACAATATACATTTTATTAAATTATCAAACATACAATGTCTCAAATGCTAAAGTGACAAAACAATTGTTTATTATTTAATTTTGGACAAGATACAAATGTCTTAGGAAAATTTAGTTCTAAATCTTTCCATATATGCTTGTCAGTTCAAATTCTCGCTCCAATCGACCTCTTGAGCCTATAATAATGTTTCCATGTACTTGTGACAACGACTTTATATATGCTTAAAAATACAAGTATTTAATATTGCTAATAGAAGATTTAATTCCTCAGCAACAACACCAAAAATTTAATAACAGTTATAGATTCGATAAAGATGTATGTATAAAATATTCAATAATGGTAAAATCACACTTATCAATGCAAGTATACGTAACGCTCAAGTAATATAGGGCTCCAATGGAGTCCTAGATATCGATCCCACAGGGAGTAATATTAGAGGCTACGAACTAAGATTTTAGAAAATCAATACTTAATCACAACAAGATAATCCAATTTGCTTATCAGTCACTATTAGACAATCAAAATAAATATGTAATTTTAATAACTCTTAAATAATTAATTATACTAATAAGTTTCTAATGTGAAATTCAATATATAAGAAAGCATCCTTCTCCTTGTCAAAAAATTATAGTGAATGGATAAAGTGAATCAGTTCTAATTGTATTATTCCAAATAGGAGCATACCTATTCTTTACCCTTTGGTCGAGGCATAAAAAATATTGTCTAATCCTATGCTTGTTTACTGAAATTGCTACTGAAATTGCTTCTAGGCTGGGAGGATACCGGCTCTCACTTTGAAGCTCTCACGTTCCCCTCACCTAAGGGCTAACTCCTACACTTCAACACCCAAACGATAGAACCGAATTGAGGATTTTAGTCTGTCACTCTAAAATCTCCAATTCTACACGCAAAGATTTTATTTCCCTATTTTCTTGCACCCAACTTCCAAGGGCTTTGACCTCCCT
>NW_018249917.1:0-321 GCF_001263595.1 Phalaenopsis equestris | reverse complement strand
AAAAAAAAAAAAAAACACAAAAGAACGATTAGATATTCACATACAAGCACATAACTAATACGAGCAGCATAATGATTTACTTATCCAATCATCCACAACTCAAAAACTACATCACTAACAAGTGTAAACAATGATAACACACTTAATTTAACAAATACTGATCTAAAAGTATGAAAGTTCCCAACTACACATAATAAATGCTCACATAAAAAAAGAGGGAAAAAAACTCGATGGCGGACCACAGAACATAGTCAAACACATAATGAAATTCCTAATCCTTCTCTTACTCATACTCTTCCTCGTCCACAACATCATTTAATA
>NW_018249916.1:0-392 GCF_001263595.1 Phalaenopsis equestris | reverse complement strand
CCTAAAAGCCACTAAAACTTAAACTTAAACCCTAAAAAAGCAACATGATTTGAGAAGATATTTTGGAGGAAGCAACCTATGATTGCTAACAAAATACCTTCAATTCACTTGTGACTGATCAAACTGTAAACTCTGATGACCCCGAGACGAAGAAACCATGGGATCTTGACCGAGACATCCCAAACCACAAAATACAAAATGACAAAAAAAAATTAATCTGTTAAGAAGACTTAAGCAGCATAAAATTTTCAACCCATAAAATTTGAGAAAATATTAAAATTTAAAATAAAACCCTTTTTGTTGGTTAGCTTTTGCATGGTCATTTTCTCACTAATCCTGCTGCATGGTTAGCTTTTGCAGTATATATAATTTTGCAGGAAAGAAAACAGGGA
>NW_018249915.1:0-1397 GCF_001263595.1 Phalaenopsis equestris | reverse complement strand
TAGTAAGGGTAAAGAATAATATTGCTCATATTTGATACAACACAGTTTGCATATTTCCACAAAAAAATTCATATACTTATTACTGATTCATAACAAGAAGAAATATATTTTCATATTTACTGTTTTTCTTCTACAAAAACTCTAGTTATCTTTTTAAATTGTTATTGTTTTATCAAAATATTGAAAATACCAAAAATATTTAAATTTTCAAAAATCATCTTTAGTTTAGATAATTAACTTTTTATTAAAAATAGAAAGTTAGCAGTTCAATAGTGCATATTGTGTATTCTCCTTATGGGTTTGATATTCAGGTCTTAATAAAAAATTCCTATATTACTTGATAATGATATGTATACTTGTGTAGTATCCCAATATATATAAATTAAAAGTTAAATTCTTATTTTTCTTCTCGATCAAGTTTTTGGTTTTTTTGCAAAGTAAGGAAATATAAGTGAAATATAATCGAAATTATTGTTGTACTTTGCATATTAGCAGTATCCAAGGATCACTTCACTAGAATTTTCATAAAGGAAAAGACTTATTTACACTTTTAACTTGTAACAATATTAGTCCATTTACTAGTAGAGTTCACATATAATTCTATTCTTTTTATTCTTTTAAAATTCCTTAGTGTGACAAATTACTGTTATTTTTGAAATGAATAAAATAATTAGAATTCCTAACTTGTATACTGTATCATTATATTTTAGCTTTAACCTGAGTTATTTAAAACTTTTTCAAAAAGTTTCACTACAACATTTATAGGATAAAACTATTAGAATCTTTAAGTGAAACTCATAGCCAAAAGTTACTTTATTTACTTTGCATAGTACAAGAGTTATGGGAGGACAGGTAACATTTAAGTTTTGGGGAATTGACATGCCATAAAATTACTTGTTTTTTTATGTATTTCATGCTTATTTTAATGATATTGCGCTTTAATGACATGTGTTTAATGTACTTTTTATTTAAGGTGAAAGAATAGAGTTTAAGAAAAAAAGAGCAAAAATGGAGCAAAAATAGGTCAACTGAGGCCAAAGACATAAAATGTGACATGGCACTTAGGAGCCAGGATGTTCTAGAAGGTTAGCGCCTTTGCGCGATGGTTGGGCGCCTAGGCGCCATAAAGGGTTTGCCCAATATTCCTTGAATTTGGACAAATTTTGAAAATGTGTCTTAAGTGACCCTTATTTTTTTAGAGCTCTATATATATAAGACATTTCAACATGTTAAAAAAGTTTAGACCACTATAGGGGTGGGCGACCACTATAGTGGGAATGTAGTGATTATAGAGTCTTGTGTGAGTTATGTGGAGTCATGTTCTATCAAAAAACTTCAGTTGATTGCTTGGGGAGATGTTTAAGATAAGTATTTGTACCTTTGTTTAAAATTTATCT
>NW_018249914.1:0-944 GCF_001263595.1 Phalaenopsis equestris | reverse complement strand
TTCATTGTTTATCGGCCTCAAAAATGTGATGGCCAGTGCAGTTTTATTAAGAACAATTTATTCTGTTATATTTTCAAAATTATTTTTTTAAACAGCTATAACTCTGTTAAATAGAAAAAATTATTATATCAGGACTCTGCATGCAGAGCTGTTTGCGGACTCAAATCTCTTGCTGGCACGTGGAAAACCAACCAACCTACATAAAAAATGAAAAAAAAAATAGTAAAAACGCGCGAACTGACCCGATCGATGCGTTATAAAAATATTGCATCGCATAAAAATAATCCTATGCATAATTCATGTGTTATTGAGGGTATATGAATATTTCCCTACTCGATAACACATAATAATACATCATAACACACTAATAATACATAATAACACAATTATACACTCTCTAGATACTTGGAAAATATTTCATGCGTGTTATGTCGAGGGCTAGGAGTGTTACAGAGCAGTTGTATAACGCATGGGGCGGCTTTATAACCCGTGATATAACAAACAGAGAATATTCCCCACGTGTTATACCGCAGACTAGAAAGTGTATAATTGTGTTATCATGTGTTATCAGTGTTTTATTAGTTTGTTATTAATGTGTTATAGAATAAAAAAGAATTTAGATGTCATAATTTATATTTATTAATAACTTATAGTTATTTAATGTGCGAGTTATTCTAAATATTTATGCATTATTCATCTGTTATTTAATGTGTTATTGATGCATTACTAATGTGTTATTGATGCAAAATAACATGAGATAACATTCCTATAACTCAGGCCGAGTCGCACGTCTTTTTTTTCATTTTTTATGTAGGTGAACTGGTTTTTCATGTGTCAGCACGAGATTTGACTCCGCAAATAGCTATGCATGTTGAGTTCTGATGCAATAATTTTCCGCCGAACAGACTCTAAATCGTGCTTGTATTGTTTCAAAATCGAATATA
>NW_018249913.1:0-375 GCF_001263595.1 Phalaenopsis equestris | reverse complement strand
AAACTTGCTTGAACTCAGCTGGATATCACATTTAGAGTCCATTTGGGTCAGCTTATAAGTGCGGGCGGCGTTTTGAAAACGCTGCCACGCCATTTGATTAACGCGTTTATACAACTTATGAAAATTCGACGTTTTTAGTTTCTGACCCGCAGGATGATAGCTGCGGTTCGCGTTCGATGAAATTGCATCCTGTCTTTGCCCTCGCTCCATTCGATCGCGGCTGCCCTACCCTCACTCCATTTGATCTCGTGCTGCCCAAGCTGCGTTGAGTTCCTTCTTCCGTGCTTTATTCGATCACGTCTGCCCTAGCTGTGCCGAACTCCCTCTTCCGCTCCAGTTTGCGTCTTGCCCTGGTTGTGCCGAGCTCCATCTTCC
>NW_018249912.1:0-399 GCF_001263595.1 Phalaenopsis equestris | reverse complement strand
ATTATACATGCATCAAATGGATATGAAAATATTTCTAAATTTTTATCCTCTGTTTACTGAAAAAGAGGGTATTTTTATTTTATTTTTGTGATTTTTCTGCACAATGATATGCATTTTTGAAGTTCTGGCCATAAAATAATTCAAAAAAAAAAAAATCCCTAATTTTCTACTTATCGATCGTGGTGCCACATCATCCTCGACGTCTCCAAAGCTCCACACGGCGTGCTCCCATTCGACACCGCCACCTAAGTTAGCTCATGCTTTATGAACTGAATCCCCATTCGCCGCGATCTCAGCCGTTCAAGTGATACACACACAATTCAATGGTTGCGGGTCATCGTCTCCAACTAGTTCAACCCGAGGCCGTCAACCTTAAAACCCTAATATCTCGAGCTACAC
>NW_018249911.1:0-1692 GCF_001263595.1 Phalaenopsis equestris | reverse complement strand
AAACTTTCATGAAGAACACCTAACCTTCAATACTACTTAAACAAGTTTAAATCAACTATAAAGGACCTAATTGTATTAATAATTATGCCTGATTAGATTTATTTGCCTAATTTTAGGTCAAACATCGACCACCCATTATAAGTGAACCAACCAACCTCGCTAAGGAGTTCATTAGATCAAAATTACAATGGTTGATTTTAGAGAATAATTTAAAAAAATGTTCACGGCCTTTAATCACAATGTGCAAAAATAGTGATAATTCTAAACATTTTTATATGAATAAACTCACTCAAAGAAGAGCATTTAATCTCAATATTGATCACAATCATAACGAAGGAGATGAGTTGGTGGTTCTTATTATTACTCTCTACAATGGAAGTCTCATTACTTAACATGCAACTTCTATAGGTTGTTTGGATAAGGCTGATGTACCATACATCGAGCAGTTCGACCAATTGTTTGACCAATTTTTGGTTGTTTGAACTCTAATTTGCATAATCTAGGTGTCTTTGAACTCATTGTAATATATTTGACCTCATACTTGAGTTCTAATGCAAATTTAAGCTTGCTTCGACTTAATTTGGCTAATACAAATAAATTTTATTACATTTGTGTGGAATTATATAAGCAATTGTATAATCCCAATGCCTCAAAAAACTAATAAGAGGCTACTCATATAATTCAACTTATAAGTATATTACGTTGTGTGTGTCATCCTTACATCCTAGCATGGTTGCATCATAATAAAAAATCAATCTCAAACATGTCTTCTTCTTAAATAGAATAGTGCTTTCAAAGTTTTAGCCAAAAACATTACTCGCTTGCGTGAGTGTCATGAGCAATTATAAAAAAGTGTGAAAGGCATGCAATGAAGGAACTTAAGGTATGAAAATGGAGTAAATCTTATGGGCAAAAGTTCTGACACGGGTTTTGAATTTGAAGGTTTTATGAAAGTTTTATTATGGCACAAGATTATAATCTAGTTCCATTGTGTGGGGGTTTGTAGTGTAGGCCTTTCTATGAAGCAAGGCGTCGATGCAAGTCTTGCTATAGCGCATATGACTAGGTTGATATCGCGTATGACTATATGTCTTATAGCAACAATGGTTGCAACATACGTCCGTGAGGATTGCAGGTAGGTATTGTTGCATCCTAGAGCTAGGAAATAGGCTTTGATGCATCAAAAACCCTGCTACAATGTGGGCATATCAAAGACTATGCGTTAGGGTCATAACATAGGTCTTACCGTGAAAGGCTGCACTTAAAATTTTTTTAGAAGAACCAGATTGCTTATATGAACTGAATAAGGGACAATTTATAATTTTTATAAAGGGCATTCAAATCTTTATTCAAAATAATCTTTATAATTATCAATAATAGATAGTAGAGATTTCACTCTTTCATTATTAAATTGATATCATATGATATTGACTTGGGCTATAGCAAGGATGGAACTTGAATACAGGCCAAACTAAGAAGTTAAAGGTGTGTTCCATATAAAAATAGCATTTCATAGATCATGATCTCATAAGGGAATTAATGGCATATTCAACATTTTAATGTTTGGATTTATGGGAATAGTTATAAGAAAAATTTGATGTTTCTTAATTGAGGTCACTATAAAAGGGTGACAATATCCCACCATTTTTACATAGAATAAATCCTATAATTGGAAGAGTAATTTACATAGAG
>NW_018249910.1:61466-65997 GCF_001263595.1 Phalaenopsis equestris | reverse complement strand
GCTTGGTTTAATGTCGTTAGCCCGACGTAACCAGTACTTATTCTGATCGAACCAACAACATAAGATGGTTTAATTTAAGTTAGTCACCTAAAAAGTAAGGTTTCTTCATGTGACCATTCACTTTGAATATTTTATCAATTTTAGGATCTTTGATATCCACAGTTCCATAGGGATAAACTTTCATCACAATAAATAGGCCCATTCACTTAGACTTAAGTATCCTCCGATCATGCCACATCTTCATCTTTTCTTTATAAATCTTAGTACTTTCATAAGATTCATTATTTATCTCTTCAACCTCATTTAATTGTAATAGTATTTTCTTACCAACATCCTTTAAATTGTAATTGAATTCTTTAATAGCCGAATGTGCTTTATGCTCAAGTTTAACTAGTAAATGGCAAGTTTCCCAAATAGTAACTTGTATGGGGACATTCTTATATGGGTTCTGTATGCAATCCTATAAGCCCTCAAAGCATAGTCAAGTTTGACTGACCAATCCATTTTAGTTAGATTCATAGACTTTTTCATCATTCTTTTAATTTCATGATTGGATAATTTAAACAAACCACTTGTCCGAGGATGATAAGGAATAGCAATCCGATGGTTAATATGACATTTCATTAATAATTTCTTCTTCATTGCATTTCTGAAATGACTTTCACCGTCAGTTATGATTACTCTTGGCATCCTAAATCTCTAAAATATGTTCATTCTTAAAAACATTGCAACACTTTGAGCATCACATCGAGGTAAAGCAACAACTTCTATCCATTTGCATACATAGTCTATTGCTAAAAATATATGTAAATTTCCAAAAGATTGTATAAATAGTCCCATGAAATCTAATTCCCAAACATCAAATATCTTAACTTTGAATACATAATTTAGGGGCATATCATTCCTCCTAGAAATAGTGTAAACTCGTTGACATCGATTAAAAGTTTTGATATAATCGTTAACTTATCTAAAGATTGTAGGCCAATAATATCCAAATTATAAAATTTTGTAGGTTATTTTATCAACACCAAAATGTCCCCAAAAATAAAAATTATGACATTTTTTAGATAATTTCATAAGTATCTTCTAAAGGCACACATCTTTGAAATATATAATTCTTGGCTTGTTTATATACAAATGGGTCATCCCATAAATAAGTCTTAGCTTCAGATAAAAATTTTCTCTTTTGTTAGTATGTCACTCCAAAGGGAATAATATCACTAACATGAAATTCACAATGTCGACATACCATGTAACACGCCACTCATTAATATTGAATAATTCTTCACCTGGAAAATGTCCAATAATCTCTTTTTCAAAACAGAGTGGTTTTTTTAATTCAAGCATAAACACATGATCGGTAATTTGATTCTCAGCTCCCATCCTATTTACTATCTCAAAATCAAATTCTTGCAAAAGAAGAATCCACCTTATAAGTCTTGGATTTACATCCTTCTTTTTCATTAACTACTTGATAGTAGAATGATCTGAATGCACAATATATATTTAGTTCCAATAAAGTAAGATTTAAATTTATCAAAAGCATATACAATAGCTAATAAATCATTCTCAGTTGTGGTATAATTAATTTGAGCTTCATTAAGAGTTCTATTAGCATAGTAGATTACTTTGAAAATCTTATCATGCTTTTGTCCTAAAAAAACTACAATACCATAATCACATGCATCACTGATTAATTTTTATTGTAATAATTTAAAAGCTTTAAGGCACACTTTATCAAAACTAAAAAAATACATCTTTTTAACTAAATGGCATAAAGACTTAACAATTTTTTAAAAGTATTTAATATATCGCCTGTAGAATTTAGCATGTCCTAAAAAACTCCTAATTTACTTCAAACTTATTGGGCATGGTAAATTAACGATCACTTGAATTTTTGCAGGGTCTACTTCCACACCATTTTTTGAAATTTGATGTCCCAAAATAATTCCTCCTGCTACCATAATTTGACATTCTTCCTAGTTAAGGACTAATCTTGTTTCTTCACAGTGCATAAGAAATTTTGATAATGTTCTAAACATAAATTTAATGAAGTTCCAAACTCTGAAAAATCATCCATATAAACTTCAATTTTTATTAATTTAATCAAAAAAAATAATCATCTTACATCTTTGAAATGTACCAGGTGCAGTATATAAACCAAAGGGCATTCTTCTAAAACCAAATTTACCATAAGGACTGGTAAAAGTAGTTTTCTCTTGATCCTAAGGAGCTATTTGTATTTGGTGATAACCAGTATATCCATCCAATAAATAAATGTATTTATGCCCAGCTAGTCTATCCAGCATTTAATCTAGAAAGGGTAGTGGAAAATGTCCTTTCCTTGTAGCGAGATTTAATTTTCAATAATCAATGCAAATTCACCATCCTGTGGCTTGTCTTGCTGATATTAGCTCGTTATGCTCATTCATAGTCACAGTCACTCCTCCTTTCTTAGGAACGCAGTGAATCTAACTTCCTTTTCTTATTAAGAATATCCTTCATAAACTTCAAATATCTTGGCATTTTTTCTAAGGCTTCAACAAATGGAATATTAAAAAGCTTCTTAAAAATTTCCAGAATTTTTGAAAATTGTTTATCCAACTTCTGTTGACGGTGCCTCTTAGGAAATGGAGGTGGTGGATTTTCCAAGTCAACTTTAAGTGGAGAAATAGGTATCTCTAATCCTTTAAGAGTGTCCCCTTTAGACTCTTCAATTTCTTCTCTGTGTACTTTAGTTTCTTTTTGAACTCTACCTTCCGATTCTCTTCCATCTTCTAGTTACTTCGCACTTTTATTTTTTATTACTTTTACTTGCTCTTTATTCTGGTCTTTTTGATTCACTTCAGTATTACTAGGAAGTGTTCCTTATGATCTATTAATTAATAAATTTGATATTTGTGCCAATAGATTCTCAATATTTTTAATTGTAGCTCCCTGATTTTGTAAGATGGGATACCAAGTCTACCGACCTCCCTTCATAATGTGATATCTTTCCACCTCTTAGGTAGGGATACCAAGTCTTTAGACCTTCCTTTTTAATGTGATATCTTTCTAACTCTTAGGTTCGGATGCCAAGTTTCCAGACATCCCTTCCTATAGTGATACCCTTACGTTGCCACTTGTGTTGGATGTGAGTCTCGATGCTTTCCTCCCCAATTTTTCATACCTCTCCCGATCAACTTTTGAGTTCAATGTGAGTCTCAGTGCTTTCCTTTCCAATCTTATCTCTTCATTCACATACATTTAAGACTAACCAAAATCTACAAAATTAAGAAAAACATAAAAGAAACAGTAAAATAAAATGCAATCAAGACAACAATAAATCAAATCAACATTTGAATCTGAAAACTTATATTCATAACTTCAATTTAAAAATTTTCCTGCTAGTTTCCTAAAAGAAAATTTTCCTGCTAGTTTCCCAAAGAAAACTTCTTGAAATCTTCAATTTCAGCATAATTTGCTTAATTTGAAATCTCATTCGATTCTCCTATCTAACCTAAGTATATTGGCATAGACAACATTGTTAGTTTTTTGATAGCTTCGGTCAATACCAGTACGTGCAGTGTGCATGTCCAGCACAACTCACTTATTGGGGATCCATTTGTTGACCTCATTTTTATGAGTTCTAATTCCCTTCCTTAGAAGCCTAGGATCTAGCCATAAGACTTTCTTATTGACCATTCTAGAGGACTAGTGATGGAACCCACCCCCATTGAAATTCTAAACACTTTTTGACTCTTCATGTGAAGTCCCACATGGGTGATCACAAGCCCTCATTTGTCACTTGATATGGCTAAGAACAATTTTTTTAGACTCAGAAATTAGTTTCGATAGGATCAATTGACCTTTGGGAAACCCTAGGTGGCTTGATCTTACACACACACACTTGGACTCACCACAGGTTCTCTAACACACCCAAAACCATCAATTCACCAAAATTAATCCATCTCCCCCTTGAGGTCCATAACCACTCCTTATCTCTTCTTGAAGACTCATATTGGTGGTCATAAGTCTTTAACCCTTTTTTAGGATGACTAGGGCCAACATGTGGAGGCTTCAACATAAGTTCTCATAAAGACCATATGGCTTTAAGGAGGCCTTTTGTGGCTTGCATGCTAACATAATCGAGGGAACCTTAAATCCAGCCTAAAATTAAGATTTAGCCAAAAATATCCTAAAATTACCAAAATACCGATAAAATTCTTGAAAATATCCAAAATTGTCTAAATCCCCAATTTCACTCCAAACTTCACGAAACTAATCCTAGTTCTCCAATAAAAAAAGTTCACCCAAAGTTCTTCAAATCCACCAAAATTGGCCAAATTACCAAAATACCCCGAAATTTCCAAAGATGCTTAAGTTGACCAAATAACCAATTTTTTGCAAAAAAATCATTCTAAACCTCTCCAAATTACCCAATTGCATCAAAATTGTCAAATTGCCAAAAATGCCCAACTTTTACCAAAATACCAAAAGTACCCATTTCTCATCAGGATTACCAAATTGCCCTAGTTTCCACTAAATTTCC
>NW_018249910.1:37386-61456 GCF_001263595.1 Phalaenopsis equestris | reverse complement strand
CCCTACATCTGCGTTAAAATTACTAAAATCCACAATGAAATCAAATTCCCACTATATTTCAAATTTTAATTCAAAACAACCCCAAATTCAAGCCCAAAATCCACTCTTCCAATTAAATTCAAAAGGCCAATTCAAAGTCAAACCTCCAGTTTCCCTTAAAGCTTAAAAGCCCACTCCATCATGAAAAAATCTCCCCCTCTCATCCATTTGATTAAAATCAAACCATAGGCTGTAGAATGCATGATTGAATTAACTAAATTTGGCCTCATTATAATTCCTCATAAATTGCTTATTTTTCTTAAGTTCATTTTCCATGCAAATGACCAAGCCATATATAGGTCATGGAGCCTTCCCCGAGCCACATGTGAGCCATGTGAGCTACTGAAAGTCCACCATGTTTTAAATGACCAAAGAAGGAGCCTCCTTAATGAGTCCCCCAAAAGTGATTACAACTTGAAAGTTTTTTAGATTTATGTGCTACATTTAAATATGATGGTGTATCAAATGTAACCACACTTACAACTCTCTTAAACCCATGATTAGCTCTAATTCGGTTGGATGGGGACGTGACCACACTAATCCAAGTGAACCCCCCACCAACCTTAACCACCTAGCCCAAAGCCTTTCCCATTTTAATTACACACATCAACCCAAGCTTCAATCTAGTTAGCTTCACACCTCTCCACCACTGACCATCCTCAGCTAGAAAGTGACCTCCAATGGGATGGCGTGCCACCTTGGCTGTCGGAAAACACCAAACCAGAGAGGCCACCCATGGTCAAAACCAAAAATTTGAACACCCTTGGTTGGCTCACTCCCATTGGACATTAACTCTCTTCTTCCCTCCACCTAAGCAACCTTTTCCACCCACTAGCTTGGTCAATTAAAGTCTCTGGCAGGGCCTACAAACCACCACCATCTGATCCACCTTAACACTACATGTTTTTAGTGCATATTTTATGATCATTTTTATGCATATTTTTAGTGATCTTGCTCTTTAAAAAAAGGTATTTTGTATGTTTTTGGATTCAGATACATATAATGGACATTTGGAGAAAATATGGGAAAATAACCAAAAATGGTGCAATTCATATGATGTCAAAGCACCGCTATCTGGCGCTATAGCGCCACAAATGGTTGCAGTGGGTGCTATAGCGCCCAGAATGGCGTTGTAGCTTCAATAACTTCCCTTCTAGAAGATCCATTAAATTTGGCCAAATTTTGAAGGGGTGTTTGAAGTAACCATTGATTATCTTAAGAGATCTATTAGTAAGGACAAAAAATGGACGAAAAATTTTTTTTGGCGGCATTTAAATGCTTTAGGAAGTCCCACTTTTTTGTTTAAATTTGACTTTAAGTGTGTTTTCTGTTGAAGGAGCAATGATTTGGAGAATTCTTCAAGGGAACTCTAGAATTTAAGTTGGGGAAAAGACTTAAGGTACTTTGTAATTTTGTTTAAGTAATTTTTATAAAACTTGAATTTCGATACAAATTTTGTGTTTTTGTTTTATTCTCCATGAATTCTGAGTAGATCCCCTTCTTTCTCCATGTTCTTGGGAGTTAATCTTTTGGGATGAGAATGATTTAAACATTTTTTTCTACTTTTGGAAATTGTGTAGACATTTTCATTGATTCTTCATTGATTTTACAAATTGTACACTTCTAAGGTTAAAATCTTTTGAGAAACATAAAGACATGGGAGGGCTATTATTTCACCCAACTAGTGAGTGTCACACTTCATTCTAGTCAGAGCCATTGTGATCACCTAAGGGAGAGTGCAAATAGATAGGGAGATAAGATTTGATGGGTGTAGAGTTGATGTTTCTAGGGTGACAGACTTGATTTTTTATTCAATTAGGTTTAGAGTTTGGATCGTAATTTTTCCTAGTAGGTCTTATAGAGAGGGCACAGTGGGTAATCTAGAGGTTAGAGGGTAGAATCTACTCACCATTTCTACACAAGCTGATGAAAAACTCTAAATTAACCACGTTCATTGCTAACATCGGGAGGGGTAAAGAGTAGGAATACTCTTGCTTGTCACAATACATTATCATATTTTTAGTCATTCAAATCATACATATATTAATATCTCATTGCAAGGGAAAAGATGTTCACATATTATTCAAACTTGTTTGAATTACTTATATTAAACTGTTAATCATAGTGGTTTCTTTTTACTTTAATTTAGTATTAACCATTGCAATCATTTCATTTTTAATTAATCTGCAATTTAAATAGAAATTGCTTCTGAGTTTTTCAAACCAATTTAAAAGAGTCCAGCTTTCCTCATGGGGCCGATACTAGGGTTTTTAAAGAAAATCCTACATGGAATGATATGTGTACTTGCATAGAACCTCTAGTGTGATTTTTTTTAATTTATTCTCCATATCATTTCATTTATTCACGCTAGCCATTGAATGTAATTTAGGTCAAGTTTTTGGCAATTTTTTTGGAATTAAAAATACACATAATTGCGGGTCGGGTCAACTTTTTGGCAACGCTCTTAGGGATAGGTAACGAAACTTTTTAAATTTGGAAAGTAAACTCTTTTACTTGTAATTTTACTTGAATTGTAGATTTAATTTTATTAAAAATTAAAAACCAAAAAGACAAAAAATATAAAAAATTGAAAATGTAAAAATCTGAAGAAAATAAGAATCCGAAAAATTTAAAAAAAGAAAAATCTCCTCTAATTTTTTTGTGTTATTTTATTTTCTAAAACTTTTTCATTTCTATGCGTAGTTCACAATCTGAAGGTTTAGTGCCTATGATTCTGAATTAGAAAATACTATAAGAAAAATTCAAAAGCAAGGAAGCCTTCATAATTTTCAAGATATGGTGAACACTTCATAAAATAATTTTGAAATTCAAAATTTTGAAAATGAAAATCATAATTTACAAAAACCTTTAAGGGATTTTGCAAACCCTATGACAGATGATATTCACTTAAGTATTCAAACTCCTACTGTAGCGGCTAACACATTTGAATTTAAACTTGTAATAATACAAATGGAACAAAACAATCAGTTTGAGGGAACACCAAATGAGGATCAACATTTACAACTTGCAAGTTATTTAGAGTTATATGCTACATTTAAATATGATGGTGTATCAAATGATGTCGTCAGACTTATACTTTTTCTTTTTTCATTAAGGTATAAAGAAAAGATGTAGTTAAATTTATTGGCACTTGAATCTATTAGAATATGGGGAGATTTGACACAAAAATTCCGGGGGGCTAAGTATTTTACTCCTTAAAAATTGCTAAACTTAAAAATGATATTACATATTTTACTTAGTATGAAGGGGAGTCAATTAATGAATCTTAGGAAAGATTTAAGGAACTCCTTAGAAAATTTCCACATCATGCTTTACGAGACTGGTTGATGATTCAAACTTTTTATAATTAGTTAATTGGATCACTTAAATCTATCATAGATGCTGATGCTGGTAGTTCATTAATGTTCAAACCATTTGATGAAGCCTATGTTATAATTGAAAAAGTGGCTACAAATAAATTTTCACTGGTTTTTTAAAAGGGTAAATCCTAAGAAAGTAATCAATATTAATGATAATGATGATATTTCAATTGTTGCTTCACAAGTTACTGCATTATCTAGGAAAATAGACTAAATTAGAATGAATTTTTCTCAAATACCTTAATTGATTGAAGAAAATTCATTATCACAAATGCTTGATTCTCAAACTTAATTAGAAACTATACATGCTATTAATAAACCTAATAACCCATATTCCAATTATAATAAATTGGGTTGGAAAAATCATCCAAACTTTAACTAGAATAACAATTCTAGTGGTGGAAGCCAAAAATGGGGGAAAAATCAAGTAAACCCATTGGGAAACTGGAACAGTCATGGTAATTCTAACTTTAGACATACTTATTCCCCATGATTTAACTGTAATCACCAGATTAAGAAGAAGAAGTTGTCTTTAGAATAAGTGGAGTTACAAATGGGTAATCAATTACAGAGTTAGAGTGTTGTTATAAGGAACATAAAGAATAAACTAAGACAAATTGCTCAAGCACTTAGCAATAGGCCTCAGGGAACACTTCCTAGTAATGTTGAGATCAGTTCTAAAGATAAAAGTAAAGGGCAAGTTAAAGTTGTCCAACTAAGAAGTGGGAAGGAATTGAGAGTTGGTGTTCAAAAAGAAATTTAAGTTGAGAGATGATAAAAAAAATAAAAAAACTAAAGAAAGTAATCTTAAGAAAGTGGAGAAACATGTTTCTCCAACTAAGTAGAATGAAGAAAGACCACCATTTCCTTTTCCTCAAAGACATAGACAACAGAAACTTGATTAATAATTTTCAAGATTTTTTGAGATATTTAAAACCTTACAATTAATATACCTTTTGTAGAAGCTCTGGAACAAATTCCATATTATACAAAGTTTATGAAATAAATTTTTAATAAAAAAGGAAGTTTGAAGATTATGAGGCTATAATTCAAAAAAAGCTTCCTCAAAAACTCAAAGATCCTGATAGTTTCACCATACTTTTTGCAATTAGAGAAAAATTTTATGGAAAGACTTTATGTGATTTAGGAGGAGGACTTAATCTCATGCCATTATCTTTATTTAGAAGACTATGTTTAGAAGTATTTCTCCCACAACTGTAACCCTACAGTTAGCTGATCAATCTATCACTTATCCTTAAGTGGGTATAGAAGATGTGTGGTTAAAGTGGATAAATTTATCTTCTCTATTAATTTTATGGTGTTGGATTTGGAAGAATATAAGGAAATTTCTATTATTTTAGGGGGACCTTTCTTAGGTATTGGAAGTGCAATTATAAAAGTAAAAAAAGGAGAATTAACCATGAAAGTTAATGACCAGGAGTAACTTTTATTGTGCATAAATCAATGAAGTATCGTGATAAAGGAAAAATAGTAAATATTACATAATGGGTATAAATGACTATATGAATGTGAGATGTGAATTTATATCATATCAAAAAGATGAAGTAACTTTGGTACAAAAAGAATTAGGAACTGAAAAATATTTGAAAATGAATCAAAAGAGAAAAACACTGAGGAGTTAAATTATGTTCAGAAAGAATCTGAAATTTTAGATATTACTAAAAAAAGTAAACCTCTGATACCTTCTATTGAAAAACCTCCTAAACTTGAGTGAAGAATCTACCTACTCATTTAAAGTATGTATTTTTGGGGAACTCGTCTACATTAGCTGTCATTATATCCAGATATTTAACTGATGAACAAGAAGTAAAATTATTAGAGATATTAAAAAATCATAAGAAAGTATTTGTATGGACATTAGCTGATATTAAAGCAATTAGTCATTCAATATTATGAACATAATTTTTATGGAAGATAATTATAAGTCTAAAATTTATCCTCAAAGAAGATTAAATCCTATAATAAAAGAGGTTGTTAAGAAAGAAATTTTAAAGTGGTTGGATGTTGGAATTAATTATCCAATTTTAGAAAATTCCTGGGTTAGTCCTATTCATTGTGCTCCTAAGAAAGTAGGAGCGGCTATTGTTGCCAATGAAAAGAATTAATTAATTCCTTCAAGATAAGCCAATGGATGGAGAATCTGTATTGATTATAGAAAACTAAATACCGCCACCAGGAAAGATCATTTTCCTCTACCTTTTCTAGATCAAATATTGGATAGACTAGTAGGGCACCAATATTTTTGCTTTTTGGATGGTTATTCTGGATACCACCAATTACCCATTACTCAGGAGTATCAAGAGAAAATAATAGGTACTAATCCTTATGGAACATTTGCTTTCAAGAGAATGCGATTTGGATTATATAATACACCAGAAATATTTCAAAGATGTATAATGTCCATTTTTCATGATTTAATTGAGAAGGGAATCAGAGTTTTTATGGATGATTTCTCAGTTTTTGGAACTTTTTTCAATTCATGTTTAGATCATTTAATAAAGGTTCTAAAACACTGTGAAGAAAAAAAACTTTATTCTTAATTGGAAAAAATGTCAATTTATGGTTGCAGGAGGAATTATTTTAGGATATAAGATTTCTACAAAAGGCATGGAAGTAGATCAAACTAATTTATGGTTGCAGGAGGAATTGTTTTAGGAATAGCCACCCCATACTAATTTTAGAGAAATAAGAAGTTTTCTAGGACATGTTGGTTTCTATAGGCATTATATTAAAGACTTTTCTAAAATTTCCAATATGTCAAATGTTGGAAGAAAGATGATAATTTTGATTTTAATGAGGAATACCTTAAAGCATTTAATTTATTAAAAGAAAATAAATCACTGCACCTAATATTGTTTCACCTGATTAGACAAACCTTTTTGAATTAATGTGTGATGCTAGTGATTATGCTATTGAAACTTTTTTAAGGAAGAGATATGATAAAATTTTTAAAGTAATATACTATGCTAGTAAAACTCTTAATGAAGCTCAAACTAATTACACTACTACTAAAAAGGAATTATTAGCTACACTATATGCTATTGAGAAATTCAGACCTTATCTTATTTGAACCAAATGTATTGTACATACTGATCATTCTGCTATAAATTATTTAATAATGAAGAAGGATGTAAAATCGTGATTAATTAGATGGGCCCTTCTAATGAAAGATTTTAATTCTAGGTTGTGGATAAAAGAGTACTGATATCAAATATATGATCATTTGTCAAGGCTTGAAAAAAAATGATAATTTTAATGATCAAATTATTGAAAATTTTTTATAGGCATTATATTAAAGACTTTTCTAGGACATGTTTTTAATATTTTTGTTGCAAGTATATCAATTTTAGGCTTTTGGAGCAAAAATAGCAAAAAGGAAGAAATTTGGAGCCAAAACATCAAATTTTGGGAATTCTGGTGCTAGAAGCGCCATTTTACAAAATTTTGGCGCCAGATGCACCAGATTAGCACCAAAAGCACCATTTTATAGAGATTTGGTGCCAAATGCGCCAGATTGGCTCCAGAAGAGCCATTTTACATAGAGCTGGTATAAGATGCGCTAGATTTGGTGCCTGAAGCGCCAAAACCCAGAACAACGCAGATTTAAGCAAGATGGCACCAGATGTGCTAGAACTGGCACCAGAAGCGCCAAAGATGACTTTTTGCGGATTAAGGCAATTTGGAACAAATTTTACACAAATTTTCAAAGGGACACTTATTCTAAATACCCTTTGGAGTGATTCAATGCATCTAGACAATTTGGAAGGTTCTATTATGAAGGGATATGTCTCTTGGATCAATGAACATGTGATGCACCAAAAATATATGCAATTTTAGACCTATATTTTATACTATTTTTTGGTGATATTTCACTTTAAAGGATGATATTTTTCATGTTTTGTTGCCGATTGATGATTTTTAGCACTTAAAGAAAAAAGAAAGCAAAAAGGATGGAATTGGAAGTCAAAATGACATTTTGAAACAAATACTCAGCGCTGACGGTGACAGCATGAACTAGGAGTCCAGAACATCATGGGTGCCAATGGCGCCATTTAACAGAGATCAAAAGATTTAATTTGGGCCACTGGTGCTAACGGCGCCATCGTGGGCACCGACATTGCCAATGTCAGTGCTGGGTAAAATTCTCGAAGGTTTGATGAATTTGGACACTTTTTGAAGAGTTATTGAACACACCTCTTGGAAAACTGACATTATGCTTTTTTTAGAGAAAAAATTGATCAGAAAAAATGGGGGTATAGTGTGTAATTATGTTTACTTGATTGTTCTATTGTTTAGTGTGGTGAGTCTAAGTGAGATTTTCTCCTAAGAGTTGTTAAGAGAGGGAGAGAAGTGAGAGATTCCTTCTTTCATACATCTTTAAAGAGAAAATTAAGAGACTTATAAAGAGAGAAAGAGTCCAAGAGAGGCTACATAGGATTTTTTTTAGAAAGAGTAACAGATAAGTGGTTTTTGTATTATTGCTGTATAAACTTTTTTTATTATAAATTTCATATTTTATTGTATCTTTCTCATGACATCTGAGTAGTTTTCTTTGTGTTTCTCCCTACTTTAAGATATGATGAAATGAAGAGATAAATTTGATGTGCCAATTTTAAAATATTAAATTCTGATGATTTTTCACTTAGTTCTTAATTTACTTTTTGATTTGGCCAATTGAAATGTTAACATCTGTTATGAAACCTACTATCTGGGAAATAGAGTATGAGTATTATAGAAAAGTGAGAATCACATTCAATTTGAGAATCACATTCAATTTCAAGTGAGAATCACATTCAATTTCATGAAGGAGTGTTTCTTTCATGGAATTGGGTGCAAATAAAAAGGGAAATATATATTATTGGGTGAAGAACTAGATATTTTAGGGTGACAAATTAAAATCCCCAATTTGGTCTTAGTGTTTAAGAACTAAAGCGAGAGTTAGCCTTCAGGGGAAGGGAAGTGGGAGCTTTGGAGTGAGAACCAGTATCCTCGCAGCCTAACCACGAATTTAGAGACTAAATCTAAGATTAGCCAATGATTTTCTATAACACTCAATCCGAGTATAGAATTAAAATTGCTCTTATTTTGCACAATACATATTTAAACCAGTTATAAATTCTACAAATTCAAACCATTTATCTCTCTCATTTAACAAAAAACTCATTGTAGTGGGAAAGATGATTTAACATATTTGATAACTTCATCACAGAAACATAGTTTGGTAGTTATAGTACAACTTTACTCTACAGTCTTGCTAGTAGTTGATAATTTAGTTCTGATAGCACCTTAAACATTTGCAATTAGTGTAGTAGACTTTCTTTATTGTTGTAAAGTTCCTAGTTTAACTTGTCATTTCAAATTTAAACCTTCCTCGTGGGATTGATATTTGGGCTTGAACAAGAAGTCCTATATTACTTGATAACAATACATATACTTGAGTATAATTCCAACATAAATTGCTTCAATTTCTTATTTATAAATATTGAATAAAGTTTTTTTGGCATCGCTGTAAAGCAGAGTCAACTTTATTAATATTACATAATTATAATTTTTGCGATCAACATGTCTTTTGAATTCAAAAGAGTTGACTTTTGGATAGAATTTTAGAAGGATTTTTAAATTCTTTTTGGAGGGAGGCAGACTTTAATAAAAGAGAAGAAGGAAGAAAAAAGGTGGCGTGTAAGGGGGGTGAAAAAGAGAAAGAGAGTGTGTGTGTGTGTGTGTCAAGGGCTTGAAAATTTTCTTCAAGGATTATAAGAGGAGAGAAAAGGTCAGATATTTCTTCTTCATTACACTTCTAAGACAGAATTGAGAGAGCTTGTAAGGAGAGAAAGGCTTGAAGAAAACTTCTAGGGATTTTCTTGGGAAGGATTGTAAAATAAGTTGTGTCTTTGATTTTTTTTATTTTGTAAACTTCTTTTTATATATGAAATCAATATTTTACCATTTCTTTCTCATGAATTTTGACTAGTCTTCTTTATCACTCTCCCTACTTTGAGATATGGTTTTGTGAAGAATTGATTTTATTTTATACGGTTTGAAATGTCAATAATTTGTGATGATTTGAACTTCAATCTTCATTTACTTTTTTATCTGGCCAATTGAATTGTTAAAATATGTTGAGAAACATATGTTCCAAAAGGCCTATGATTTCTACAACATGGGGAGAATCACATTTGATTTAAAGTGGGTGCAAATAAATTCAAAAATATACTTTGTTGGATGCAGAATTGGAGATTTTAAGGTGAGAGATTAAAATCCCGAATTTTGTCCAGTTGATTGGAAACTTGTGCGAGATTGTTAGCCTGCAGGGGAGGGAGTAGTGGGAGCTCTGTAGTTGCAGCCAGTATCCTCCTAGCCTAAACACGGAATTAGGGAAAAAACTTTAGATTAGTCAATGTTCTTTATATACTCAGAAGAGGGTAAAGAATAGGATTGCACCTATTTGGCACAAAACAGTGTTTATATATATTTTCAAAGGATTTTAATTTCTTCACAAGCCATATACTCATTGCAAAAGGGAAGGATGCTTTCTTAAGTTTGAACTTTTCGTCACAACATCTTAGATTTAATTTTCGTAAATTTACTTTTGAAAGTTTAGCATTTAGTTTAGTTAACTTCGTCTTTCAATTGCATTTTATTCAGCAGTCACCTGCTACTTAATATTCAAAGTTCACACTTTACTTTTTGTAGTTTTAAAATAGTACTTTACATTATATTTTTAGGAACTTATTTAGAGGCATTTACAACTTCCTTGTGGGATCGATTTATGGGCTCCATTAGAGCCCTTTATTACTTGAGCGATACATATACTTGCGTTATTATTAAAGGGGACTTGGTAGTTTAAAGATTATTAAAAGATAAAATTGTTTGATTTAAAGTTTTTTTAGGATTAATTGTATATTTTGCTATTGTATGTATTTTGTAAAATTGAAAAATAATTGCAAAATTAACACACTAAATCCGCCTGCATTAAAACGTAGCAGATTTCCATAGAAAATGAAATCTAGAAAAATTAAGGCATTGGCCAGATGTGCCAAATTGTCGCATGAAGCACCAGTTTATAGAGAGTTGGCGCATAATGAGCCAAAGTTCTGAAAATTTTAGATTGCCTAAAAAATTGCAAAATAACATAGTAAACTCCATTTTTACTGCTTGGGTCATGTCCTACCTCTAAATTGTGACCCAAGGCTTTACATTGTTCATGTTTGAGAAGATTTTGGAGGCCAAAGATCTTATATTTCATCTTCTCTTTGTAAGAGCTTCACTTTAACCTACAAATTTTTTTTTTTCACCATGAATTTTTCCTATATTATGGAAGATCCAAAATTGGAGATTTTTTTGTGGAAAAACTTGAAGAAAAGTCATGGTGAAAAGTCTTTCCAAATAAGCTTGGGGAGTTAGATTTTTTATTTTGTAATTTATTTGGATTTTGTTTGGATTTTTGTAGAAACTCCAATGGATCCACGAGTAAAGAGAGGAAAGGCGATAGTTAATTTTGACACGAGGAGATTCATCAATTTCAAAGCCCAAGATTATTATAACACTCAAATGGAATAAAAAAAAATTATACAAAAGCTAGCATTTACTAACCTAGGTGGCTAGATTGAGAAGTTGATCGTCACCAGTAATTGGGAAAGGTTTTGTTACTTCACTATAGTAGCGATTGTACCAATGATTCGGGATTTTTATGCCAACTTGAGGTTTACCACTGACAATCTCATCCTTGTGAGAGGTAAGTAAGTTGAATTTTCAAGAGGTAGGATCAATTATTTTTATGGGCTGAAAAATGTATTCCAATGCAAATATGTTGCATTCGTGATGACTGATTCATCACTAGATGAAGTGATTTCTTTTTGACTGATGGAAGATGAGAATGGAAGATTAAAAATAATAAGAAGTTTAATTTTTCTACATCCATAATGACTATTTGATTAAACGTATGACACCACTTCATCTTTGCTAAATTACTGCCAACAAATCATCTAAGCGATGTAACAAAGGATAGAGTTGTGCTAAACTTCTGCATTCAGAAAATGAAGGCAGTAGATGTTGGTGCTCTCATAATTCATCATGCTCGGGTTATAAATAATAGTGTTATAGACAGTGGATTGGATTACTCTGCCCTGATTTTCACTTTATGTGATTAATTAGGAGTAGAGTCTTATAGATATGAGGAAAGGCTACAGTCACAAAATCCTATTAGGAAGAAAACAGTTCAAAGACTAGAGTCATTTGTTGAGTCTAAGACTAGAGGAAGTGATAGAGCCTCTATATTAGCTGCAGGGGACTCTACATCTTTCTCTGCTTCACTTGAAAATATTATGGAGCAGCTTATGATTCAACTATTGGATATATTTAATGTGTAGAATCAGATTGGAGAAATTGGAGCTAGAAATGCTTATAATGATGAGTATAAGTAGAGCAGAGTTCAACATGATACAGCTTTTGAGGAAGCTATTGTTAGATATCTTAGGGGGTGAATACAATGTGGAATTTTCAACTTGCCCCAGCTTCACTCCTTATAATCATATTCAAGATGATGAAGAAGAAGAAGATGATGATGATGATGAGGAGGAGGAGGAGGAGGAAGGCGATAAAGACTGGTATTTTTTTTTTTTTTTGTTTGTTATCTATTTTATTATGTTGTTAGTTGATGTCATTTAAAATAGTTGTGGTAAAAACTTTCATTTTGTGCTGTGGACCTAAATTGTAATAGTAATAATAGATTTTTACTTTTTTTGCACTTTTTGTATTTTAAGATTTTATTTCTGTTTTTAATTTTCAGCAAATCCTTTAGAATATATTATATTTCATTTAATGCTTTAAAGCCTGTATTTATAAAGTTAGTGCCTGCAGTACAACAGAGCCTAGTTTCATACTCAGAAATCCTCTACTGCTTAGTTTTTATTTTCATGCATTTACTGTTTTCTTTCACCTATAAATTTTTGTACTAAACATTATTAAATCACTTGAAAACTTAATTTTGGGGGAAAGAAAATTTTTTTTAAAAAAGATGTAAACTAAATTTTATTTGTCCTCAATTAACTATAGTTTTAAAATTATTTAACATGACCTGGGATATTAAAATTTAACTTTAAATGACTATAATTATGTTTATAAATATTATGGTAAATTTAGGTAAAAGTTTTTAATAATGAAGATCAATTTTTAAGTTAAAGATATTTGGTATGAAAAGATAGGACTATCTTATTCTATTTAAAGTAAAAGAAATCGTATTTTTATTTTAGAGTTTCATGTGAGAAGAAAGAAATGAAAATTTATGAAAAATCATAAACTAATATGAATTTATAAAGTGAAAAAAGGTAAGGACTTTAAGAAAAGGATAGTGAAGCTCAAAATTATTAAAGGCTATCCAGATATAGTAATCCTCACTTGAAAAAGAAAAAAAAACAAAGGATAGAAAAGATCTTTAAAGAAGAAAAGAAAAAAAAATTAAAAAAATAAAAGAAAAAGAAAAGAAAAGACAAAAGAGTGAGGAGAAGCTTGAGGAGATGTCTAATCAAAAATTGGCTTTACCTGAATCAACTTAAAGAAAAGGCTTTATTACATTTTCTAAACTTGTAATGGAGTATTAATTAGTAGCAATACTAGTGAAGTTTTCATGAAGTTATTTTTCATATGAAAGTTCTACTTATCCTTAATATGACAAATTACAATTTTTCTTGAAATGAATAGAGATTCAAAAATCTTAAATTTGATTACTAAGTTTTCTTAGACTTAAATTTTGAATCTAAGTTACTAAAGATATTTCTTAAATTTAACTATTTTATTTATAAAATTAAAGTATAGGAGTTATAAGTTAATCTCTATCCTTAGCAAAATGCTTTTATGTAGTAAAAGTGTCACTTGAGGAAAAGTAACATTTAAATTTGGGGGATTTTGATACACCAAAAAACATGTTATTTTAAGTATAAATTTTATGCTTATTTTGATGATATTACACTTTAAAGAATTGTATTTTCATATTTTTGTTTCAGGTATATCAACTTTACGTATTTGGAGTAAAAGTAGCAAAAAGGACAAAATTTGGAGCCAAAACAGCAAATTTTAAGAATTCAAGCGCCAGATACGTCATATTGGCGCCAAAATTGCAAGTTTACAGAATTCTAGTGCCAAATTCACCAAATTGGCACCAAAGCACCATTTTATAGAGATTTTGCACCAGATGCATCAGATTGGCACCAGAAGTGCCATTTTACATAGATCAGATGTCAGATGCACCAGATTTGGCGCCTGAAGCGCCAAACCTTGAATAGCGTGGACTTAAGCAAGCTAGCACCAGATGTGCCAGAACTGGCTCTAGAAATGGCAGAGATGAATTTTTGCAAATTAAGGCGGTTCGGGACAAAATTTGTGCGTATTTTCAAAGTCAAAATTATTCTAAACACCCATTGAAGTGATTCAGTGCATCTAAATAATTTGGAAGGTTCTTTTATGAAGGGATATGTCTTTTGGATCAAAAGACATGTCTTTTGAATTCAAAAGGGTTGACTTTTGGATAGAATTTGGAGGGAATTTTGAATTCTTTTTGAAGGGAGGTAGCTTTAATAAATCAGAAGAAAGAAGAGAAAAGGTGGCGTGTAAGGGGGTGAAAAAGAGAGAGAGAGATAGAAAGTCAAGGGCTTAAAGATTTTTTTCAAGGATTGTAAGAGGAGAGGGAAGGTGAGAGATTTCTTCTTCATTACATTTCTAATAGAGAATTGAGAGTGCTTTTAAGGAGAGAAAGGCTTGAAGAGAACTTTTAGGGATTTGCTTGGGAAGGATTGTGAGATAAGTTATGTCTTTTATTTCTTTTAATTTATAAAATTATTTTTATATGTGAAATCCTTATTTTATCGTATCCTTCCTATGAATTCTGAGTAGTCTTTTTTATCCTTCTACCTAATTTAAGATAGGATTTTGTGAAGAGTTGATTTTGTTTTAGACAGTTTTAAATGTCAATAATTTATGATGATTTGAACTCTGATCTTCATTTACTTTTTGATATGACCAATTGAATTGTTAAAATATGTTGAGAAACATTTGTTATGAAAGAACTATGATTTCTACAACATGGTGAGAATCACATTTGGTTTCATTGGAGAGGAGGTCATCCATGGAGTTGAGTGTAAATAAACAAGGAAATATTCTTTGTTGGATGTAGAATTGGTGATTTTAAGGTGACAGATTAAAATCCCTAATTTTGTCCAATTGATTGGAAACTGATGTGAGATTATTAGCCCTCAGGTCAGAAGTAATAGGAGCTCTGAAGTGGCAGCCGAACCACATAATTAGGGACCAAACTCTAGATTAGTCAATGTTCTTAATGCACTCGAAAGAGAGTAAAGAATAAGATTGCTCCTATTTGGCACAAAATAAATTATATATAAATTTTTTCAAATGATTTTAATTTCTTCACAATCCATATACTCATTGTAAAGGGGAATGATGCTTTCTTAAATTTGAACTCTTCGTAAAAAAAACTTTGCTTAGTTTTCATAATTTTACTTTTGAAAGTTTAGCAATTAGTTTAATTAGCATTGTCTTTTTACTGCAATTTATTTAACATTCACTCTATTACTTTATATTCAAATTTAGCACTTCATTTTTTTAGTTTAAAATTGTAGTTCACATTATAATTTTAAGAATTTACTAATAGGCATTTCCAACTTCCCTGTGGGATCGATATCTAGGACTCCATTAGAGCCTTTTATTACTTGAGCAATACGTATACTTGTGTTATTTTTAGGGGATTTGGCAGTTTAAAGAGTTTTAAAAGATAAAACTATTTTAATTAAAGTTATTTTTCTTGGGATTAATTTGCATATTTACTATTGTAACTATCGTGTGTATTTTGTAATATTGAAAGATATTCAAAATTAACACACTAAATCCACCCGCATCAATATTTACATGTAATTAATGAATAACAAGTTCTATGGTATGCTGATATTGTTAAATCTTTAATTAGTAACATTTTACCCAATGGACTAGATAACCATCAAACTAAAAAGTTCATTCATGATTCTAGATATTGTTTTTGCTATGACCATTATTTACATAAACAATTTGAAGACTTAATTATTTGGAGATGTGTACGAATTGAAGAAACCCAAGAAGTTATATAAAAGTGCCATAAATCTCACTTTCGGGGACATTTTGCGGTTGATAAAACTGCATTTAAAATTTTACAATCTGGATTTTATTGACCTACACTATTTAAAGATGTTAATTATTAAATAAAAATATGTGATAGATTTCAAAGAGTAGGCAATTTTTTGACAAAGAAATGAAATGCCTCTAAATTTTACCCTTGTAGTTGAAATTTTTTATGTTTAGGGTTTACATTTTATTGGACCTTTTATACCATGTTTTGGAAAGATTTATATTTTAATAGTTATGGATTATGTTTCAAAATGGAATGAAGTGGTTATCTTACCTCGATGTGATGTTAAAAGTGTTACAAAATTTTTAAGGAAAAATATTTTTATAAGATTTTGAATGTCGGGAGTAATCATTAAGATGAGGGAAGTCATTTTAAAAATAGAATAATTGTAATATTAACTTAAAAATATGGAATCAAACATTGAATTGCCACAAATTATCACCCTCAGACTTATGGTTTGATAGAAGTATCCAATCAAGAAATTAATAAACTATTAGGAAAAACTGTAAATTCTAGTAGAAGAGATTGGTTTGCTATACTTTATTCCACATTATGGGCTTATAGGACTGCTTACAAAACTCTTATAGGAATGTCACAATATAAGCTCATATTTGGAAAAGCTTGTCAATTTCCTTCTGAATTAGAGCATAAAGCTTATTGGGAAATAAAAGAGTTTAACTGTAATATGAAAGATGCTAGAGAGAAATAATTATTACAATTAAATGAGCTTAACGAGATGAGAAATGAATCTCTTAAGAATGTAAGAATTTATAAAGAAAAAATGAAAATGAGGAATGATCAAGGAATTCTGAAAAAAAATTTGAGCCACGCAATGAAGTTATATTATATAATTCAAAATTGAAATTATTTCCATGAAAACTCAAGTCCAGGTGGTCAGGACTATTTATTGTGATAAGAGTTTATCCAAATGGAGTCATTGACATTGAAGATCCTAAGATTGGAAAGATAATTAAGGTAAATGGACACATGTTAAATGCTATATAAGTAGAGGTAGTCCTACATTTGAGGAGAACTTAATGTTGGGTGAATCAGATTAAACCATTGGATATGTCGGGCTGACGATGTTAAACTAAGCATTTTATGGAAGGCAACCCATAATTTTTGGTTTGATTGTCTTATTTGTTGACTATTGTTTATGATGATTTTTTAAACTAAGTAGAAGTTTTACATGATTATTTTAGCACAAAACATTATTATATTCATGGAATTGAAGATTGGATGAAAGAAATTTGGATTTTGAGAAAGTTGGCCTGGCGCTATAGCGCCATATATGATGCTAAAGTGCCACGGTTTGAGTAACTTACTTGGAACCTGATCCCAACTGTTTATATGCAGCAGTATAATAATGTATTTGACTATATTTTTGACTTATCTTTCCTTTGCAACAGTACCAAAAACTTGATCTTGGAGAAAATAAGAATTTAAAATTTTAACTTAATATCTATTCGGATACTATGCAACGGATACTATTCAAGTATACGTATCGTTATCAAATAAAATAGGACTTTTTGATTAAGCCCTAAATATAGAACCCACAGAGACTGTTCACAATATGCACTTTTAAATAACAACCTTTCTATTTCAAAGAAACAACTACTTAAACTATAGATGTTTTTATAGTAATTAAAATTCAATTATTTTTGGTATTTTTTATTTTTTTGACAAAACATAAACAACTTCTAAATATGACTTAAGTTTATGTAAAAGAAAAGCACTGAATATGAAATATTTTTCTCTATATATTGAATCAGTAATAAGCATAGGAATTCTGTTGTGGATGTATTCAAATTGTGTTGTGCCAAATAGGAGCAATATTATTCTTTACCCCTGCTAGAGATACTATAAAGAACATTGGCTAATTTAAAGTTTGAATAGTTCTGAAGACCAGCTGGGAAGAGAAGATACTAGCTCTCACTCTAGAGTTCTCTCAATTCCCTCCACCTGAGGGATAAAATCTCATATCAGAACCTGAAACAATAAACCAAGTTGGGGTTTTAGCCAGTCACTCTAAAGTCCTCTAACCTCCTCTAAATCTACACCCTTCAAGGATTATTTCTCTATTTATTTGCACTAAATCATACGAATTACATTCTCATTCATACAACCTGATGTGATTCTTTCCAATTGTGGACTGAGATAATATTAGTCTGATTCTTAGATGTTCTCACAACAAATTTTAACATCTAGATGGGCCAGATCAAGAAGTAAATGTACTTAGATTTAAATCATCACAACTTCTTCTAACATTAAATAATAATACTCTCCATAACTTCCATCCAACAAATTAATTGCTTATCATTTTAAGGAGAAAGATAAAAAACACTACTCAAAATTCATGGAGAAAACAAAACCACACTTTACTGTAAAAATAAAAAAAATAGAAATCATTGTCAAACCAACAAGAAGTCTCAATTAAAACCAAAAGTAGTTTAAAAATAAAGATAAAAATTTATCTCAAATCCTCCACCAAACCCTTGAAGTTCCTTTGAATCTCTTCTCTCTTATAGCACTCTTAACTCTTACAGTAAAATTAAAAACAAAAAGGATAAATTCAATTTGTGGTGCCCGAAAAATCTCTCCAAAAGTTCCTCCACAAACTATTTCAAGAACTTTTGAGGACTCCCCCTTTTTTTCTCTTTTTTTTCTCTCAACTTCCTTCTTTTATAATTTTTGAAAAGGTGCCTCGATGTCTAGATTTGATGTGTTTTACAAGGGATGCCTGGTACACAAAAAATATATGCATTTTTAGACCCATATTTTATACTCATTTTTTGTGATAGTTCACTTTAAAAGAAGGTATTTTTCATGTTTTATTGCAGGTTGTTGATTTTTATGACTTGAAGCAAAAAATGAAGAAAAAACATGAAATTTGGAGTCAAAATAGAGTTTTTGAAGAATCTTTCAGTACCGAAGGCGTCAGACTAGGCACTAACAACGTCGTTTGATAGAGAGCATTGTTTAAATTAAATGGCAACTGACGTTGACGGTGCCAGTGTCAGTGCAAGCCATATTTCTAGAAGATTCAATGAATTTGGACATTTTTTGAAGAGTTTTTGGATACACCTATTGGAAAACTGACCATATGCTCTATTTAGAGCCAAAATTGATCAAAAAAGACCTCTCCTTTGCACACTTCACAACCCATTTGTGCCCCTTCACAACCTTGAACCACTTTCCACTATCTTCCATGTCATTCCACACCATTACTGATTTAATTTTGTCATAGTTTTGAGTTTTTATGGTGATTTTAAGTGTGAATTCTTCTCTATGAGTGTTGGAGAGAGAGATAAGTGAGAGATTTCTTCTTCTACATTTTCTAAGGGAGGCTACAAGGGATTTGCTTTGAGAAAGAGTTTCAAATAAATATTGTTTGTTTATTTTTGTTGTATGGCCTTTCTTTTATATATAAAATTTATGTTTTGTTGTATCTTACTTATGAAGTCTGAGTAGTTTCCTTTATCATTCTCCCTACTCTGAGACATGGTGAAAATAAGTGATAATTTGGATATGCTAATGTTAAAATATAAAATAAATTGTGATAGTTTTTCAACTCCGTTCTTAATTTACTTTTCAATCTGGCTAATTGAATTGTTAAAATATATTTTTTATTCAAAAAATACCACATCAAATATTTAGCACCATTGTAAAGCGGAGTCAACTTGATAGATTTTACACAATAATATTTTTTGGGATCAAGTTTTTGGTACCGTTGTCGGGGAAGGTAACGATAAATTAAATAGATTTGGTAAATTAGGAAATTTAGAGACAAAATATAAAAAAATAAAAAAAAATATCAAATCAAAAATTTAAACATATATATATATATATAACTATATATTTAAGAGTATTTGTAACAAATTTTTCTTCATTGATTATATTTATTTATGTGAATTATTGGATCTGAAGGTTTAGTCCTTACGATTCAGAATTAGAACATACTACTAGAAAAATTAAAAAACAACAAAAAGAAATTAAAAATTTTAACGAAATGACGAAAACTTAGATAATCAAATAAATGAAAATCAATAAAGACCTTAAAAAGATTATGCTAATCCGACAACAGATGAACTTTACTTAACTATTCAAAATTCTGATGTTGTTGTTAATTCATTTGAGCTTAAACCTGCTATTATCCAAATGGTACAAAATAATCAGTTTGGAGGAACACCTACTGAAGATACTACCTTACATTTTGCTAATTTTCTTAAAATATGTGCCACTTTTAAATATGATGGAGTGTGTAATGATGTTATTAGGCTTGGACTTTTTCCTTTTTCATTAAAGGATAAAGCTAAAGCTTGGTTAAATTCATTAGCACCTGGATCTATCAAAACTTGGGGAGAACTATCACAAAAATTTTTGGCGAAATATTCTCCACCCTTGAAAACCGCTAAGCTTAGAAAGAATATTACATCTTTTTGTCAGTTTCAATGGGAATCAATATATGAAGCCTGGGAAAGATTTAAGGATCTTCTTAGAAAATGTACTCACCATGCTTTACTAGATTAGTTAATAATTCAAAATTCTTACGATAGATTAGTAGGATCACTTAGATCTATTATAGATGCTACTGCAGGTGGATCACAAATGTCAAAACCTTTTCATAAAACATACTCTTTAATAGAAGAAATGACTACTAATAATTTTCAATGGCCCTCTGAATAGATAAATCCTAAGAGAGTAGCTAGTATTCTTGACTCTTATGCAATGCCTATTTTGGCATCTCAAATTGCTGCTATATCAAAAAAGATTGATCAAATTGTAGTGAACTATTCTCAAATGCCACCAGTAATAGAGGAAAATTCACTAGGGTAGATAATTGATACTCAATCATCTTATAAAACTTTAAATTCTATAAATAATCAAAATAACAATCCCTATTCTAACTATTACAACCTTGGATAGAAAAATCACCCTAATTTTTTGTTAGAATAATTATAACAATTTAGTGAGCCCCTCAAGAAATTTAAACAACCAAGGGAATCCTAATTATCAACCTTATTATCCTCCTAGATTTAACTCTAACCCTAACTCATAAGTTAAGGAAAAGAAGTTGATGATGGAAGAAGTGATATTGAACAAAAGAATTGCTATTACAAATGGGTAATCAATTACAAAGTCAATGAGCGATAATTAGAAATATTGAAAATCAATTGGGACATATTGCTACTGAACTTGAACTGCACTTAGTGGCAAACCTTCATGAATTCTTTCGAGTACTGTAGAAGTTAATCCAAAAGATCAAAATAAGGAGCAAATTAAAGCTATTCAATCACAAAGTGGAAAAGATGTTGAAACAAGAATCTAAATAGAAACTGAAGTTGATGAGGAGAAGGAAGAGATTGAAAGTTACCATAATGAAAATGAACAAATACAAGTTTCATTAGAAAAACCACTATCTTCATTTCTTCAATGATTGAAGCAAAAGAATAAAGACAAACAATTTATAAAACTTTTGGAAATCCTTAACAAGTTAACAATAAACATTCCTTTCAATGAGACTTTGGAGAAAATGCCAAGTTATGTGAAATTTATGAAAGATATACTAAATAAGAAAAGGAAGTTTTCAGATCATGAGACCGTTGTACTCAGTGAAAAGTGTAGCACTATTATTCAAAAAAAGCTTTCTGAAATGTTAAGAGATCCTGGTAGTTTTACTATACCATATACAATTGGTGAAAAGTTTTTTGGAAAAGCCTAATGTGATTTATGAGCGAGTATCAATCCTATGCCTCTATCGATTTCTAAACGTTTAGATTTAGCAGAGATTTCCCCTACTACTGCACTACAACTGTAACTCTTTAGTTAGATGATCATTCGATTAACTATCCTAAAGAAGTTATAGAAGATGTATTAGTAAAAGTGGATAAATTTATATTTCCTGTAGACTTTATAGTATTAGATATGGAGGAAGATAAAGAGAATCCTATTATTTTAGGGAGACCATTTCCTGTAATAGGGAGAGTTGTGATAGATGTACAAAAAGGAGAATTAATAATGAGAGTTAATGATCAAGAAGTAACATTTAACATTGCAAAAGCTATGAAATATTTTGGAATAGAAAAAGATAACGAATGTTTTAGAATGGAAGTAACTGATTATCTGAGTAATGAGCAATTTAAGACTGAGTTTAAAGACAAATTAAAGCAAATTTAGTGAGAATGAGAATGAAATAAAAGAAGAGAATTTAGATTATATTCAGGACAAATTTGAAACTTTAGATTTGTTGGAAAATGATAATAAAAATCTTATTCCTTCAAGTATTTAACCACCTGAACTTGAACTGAAAGTAATACCTACCCATTTGAAATATGTTTTTTTAGGAGACTCATCTACATTGTCTGTAATTGTATCTTCTGAGTTAACTGAAATTTAAGAACAAAAATTAATAGAAATGTTGAAAAGATATAAAAAGGCTTTTGGATGGACTTTAGCAGATATTAAAGGAATTAATCCTTCAATTTGTATGCACGAAATTGTATCAAATGATCAATACTAACTAAAGTTGATCCTCATAGGAGATTAAACCCAATAATGAAATAAGTTGTTCATAAAGAAATCTTAAAATGGTTAGATGCTGGAATTATATATCCTATTTCAGATAGTGCATGGGTGAGTCCAATTCACTGTGTTCCAAAGAAAAGAGGAGCGATTGTTGAAGTAAATGTGAAAAATGAATTAATTCCAATAAGACAAGTTACTAGTTGGTGAATTTGTATAGACTATAGAAAATTAAACATGGCCACCAGGAAAGATCACTTTCTTTTACTATTTCTAAATCAAATTTAGATAGACTTGCTAAAAACAAATATTACTGCTTTGTAGATGGATATACCGGTTATCATCAAATTAATTCCAATTGCTCCTGAGGATTTGAGGATTAAGAGAAAATAATATTTACAAGCCCTTATGGAACATTTGCTTTTCATAGAATGCGTTTTGGACTATGCAATGCACCTGCGACATTTTAAAGATGTATGATGTCAATTTTTAGTATATTGGGAACGTTTATGGATGTTTTTTCTATATTTCAAACTTTGTTTGAATTATGTTTAAATAATTTAGAAAAAGTTTTGGAAGTATGAGAAAAAATCAACCTAGTACTAAATTGGGAAAAATGCCAATTTATGGTTGCAGGAGGAATTGTACTTGGGCATAAAATTTTTGAAAATGTTATGGAATAAGATCCTACAAAAATTTAAGTAATTGAAAAATTATCACCTCCCATGACAGTTAGAGAGGTAAGAAGTTTTCTAGGACATGTTGGTTTCTACAAGTGTTATATAAAAAAATTTTCAAAAATAACTAAGTCATTATGCCAACTTTTAGAAAAAGATACAAAATTTAATTTTAAGGAGGAACACAAAAAGCATTTGAATTAATGAAAGAAAAATTAATCACTACAATAGTTCCACCTGATGGAAGGAAACCATTTAAAATTATATGCAATGCTAGTGTTATGTTATTCGATTATGCTACTGGAGCTGTTTTAAGATAAAGACACAACAAAGTTTTTAAAGTAATATATTATGCTAGTAAAACTCTAAATGATACTCAAATTAATTACACTATTATTGAAAGAGAGTTATTAGCTATTTTATATGCCTTTGATAAACTTAGACCTTAATTGATTGGAACCAAATGTATAGTACATACAGATCATTCTGCTAGTAAATATTTGATGCAAAAGAAGGATGCTAAACCAAGATTAACTATAAACCAAGATTAACCTAGATGGATACTTCTATTACAAGAGTTTGATTTTATGACAGTTGATAGAAAAAGAAATGATAATTAAATAGCTGATCATTTGTCTAGACTTGAAAAAGAAATATTAACTAATTTTGCAAAAGATATTTTAGATAATTTCCCTGATAAATAATTATATAATATTGATGAAATAAATATATCGTGGTATAACGATATAGTAAATTATATCGTAGGTGATATTCTACCACCACATATTAAGAATCAAAAATTAAAGAAATTTATATATGATTCAAAATTCTATTTTTAGGATGACATATTTATATAAACAATGTAAAGAACTAATTATTAGAAGGTGTGTACCTTATGAAGAAACTCAACAAATTATTGAAAGATGGCATGATTCTGAATTTGGAGGATATTTTGGAACAAATAAAACTGCATATAAAATTTTGCAAGCTGGATTTTATTGGCCTACTCTTTTTAAAGATTTTAATGAATTTAATATTTTATTTTTTGCCCGATGCGATCAATGTCAGTGAGTAGGAAATATTTCTAAAAGAAATGAAATGCCTCTACATTACACATTAGAAGTTGAAATTTTTGATGTGTGCGGATTAGATTTTATGGGACCAGTTATTCCTTCATTCAAAAATTTATATATATTTCTTGTTATTGATTATATGTCCAAATGGATTGAAGTTGTTGTTGTACCTAAATGTGATGCTTGGAG
>NW_018249910.1:14155-37338 GCF_001263595.1 Phalaenopsis equestris | reverse complement strand
CGATAGTAATTATTACATATGAAGGATACCATTTTAGGATTATAAGAATCGAGAAAATGATTAAAAAATATAATATTATGCATAGATTCTTAACTGTTCATCATCCTCAGACCAGCAGCTAGCGGTCTAGCGGTCTAGCAGAAATATCAAATCGTGAAATAAAACAAATTTTAGAAAAAAGCTGTAAATCCCTATAAATTGGATTGGTGTGCTAGATTAGATATACATTATGGGCATACATAAGTGCTTATAAGACTCCTATAGGAATGTCCCCATATAAACTTATTTTAGGAAAAACATGTCACTTACTATTAAAGTAGAATTGGAGCATAAAGCATTTTGGTCTAGTAAAGAACTTAATTTTAATTTAAAGGATGCTAGTGAAAAAAGTTATTGCAGCTCAATGAGCTTGAGGAGATTAGAAATGAAGCATATGATAATGCAAAAACTTATAAAGAGAAAATGAAAATATGACATGAACAAAAGATTACTAAAGAGAAGTTTGAACATGGATAAGATGTTTTATTATATAATACAAGTTTGAGACTATTTTCAAGAAACCTGAAATCTAGATGGTTATGACCATTTAAAGTGATTAAAGTCTATCATTATGGAACTGTTGTTATTAAAGATCCTAAAACTGGAAAGATATTTAAAGTTAATAGGAATCGATTGAAACATTATTATGAAGGATGCATGCCACAATTTAAAGAAATTTAGATGTTAAGTCATCTTGATTAAACAATGGTACATTGGTCTGCCGACGTTAAACTAAGCGCTTTGTGGGAGGCAACCCATATATAAATCTATATATATCTATATATTACTATTTTGTTTAATAAGTATTTTAGGAAGTAATAATAATTTTGAGTCCTACACAACTTTATATATCATAAATTAAGACAATTATTGGTATTGGAGGAAAAATTTGGAATCAAATTGAACAAAAAAAAATAAAAGACGTGAAGTTGGCCTCTGGCGCTGATGGGGCCCGTCTATATGGACCATGGCGCTGACAGCGCCATCGGGAGTGTCGACGGTGTCCCGAGTAGTTTTGCTCATTTAGTGAAAATGTGGCAGACTTTGGCGGGATTGCGCTCCTAAATCGCCGTCGAGAGGTGTTTTTAATGGCCTAAAAACTGCCTTGGACGACCAGAAACTTCCTAATTTTGAATTTCATGGCTTTCAATTCCAGAAATACTTCAAGGTATGGAGTTTTCAATAGAAGAAAGTTTATCAATTTTGACGCGCAGAGATTATACGACAAAGTAATTACAAAAAAGAGACTTATCAAGAAGAGAGGCTTTTTCAATCATAAATTGAGTAATCCAAGTTCATAGATTGAGAAAATCATTATACAGAGACGTTGGGAAGTTCTGCGCTACACTACCACTATAGTTATTGTACCAGTGATAAAGGAATTCTATGCTAGTTTACATCGAATTATCCAAGGAGTCGTCTTCGTTCGAGGTAAGGCTGTACCATTTACTCCGGCTCGAGTTAATGATTTGTAAATGATAGAAAATGTTCCAATATGTCATTACACAAATTTTATCCCAACATGAGATATGATGCAAGATGTATATAATTTTCTGATAGATGAAAATGATAATTGGGAAATAAGAGATGAGGGATACATTAGTTTCTTTGTTTCTCTGCTTAATCCAATATCAAAATAATGGCATTTTTTCATATCTCTAAAATTACTCCCTACCATGAAAATTAGTAGAGTTACAAGAGAAAGTGTCATTTTAAACTATTTCATTCAAATGGAAAAGCTCATTGATGTGGGGTTAATTATTTTCAAATATATTATGGGTATTATTATGAATGGGCCAATATATAGACTGGAGCATACTTCTACAATTTTCTTACTTTGCAGTCAATCTCAAGTGCCATATGAAATTTAGGAGAAAGTATTATTACCTTAGGAGCTTATGATTCCTATTGATGACAATTATATTAAGAATGGAAATGAAGCATTAGATATTATTTTGGATCATTCATCAAATGCTTCAAGACCATTAATGCCACAAACAATTGGAAGTTCAATAAATTGGTAGAAGAAAATGAAGAAAATAGAAAGAGAACTTCAGAGTGTTATGAATGCAATAGAAAATCTCAACTACCTTTTTGATCACCAAGTTTGGAGGATGAAGGAGAAATTTGATCATACTGAAACAATTGAAGCAGGATTGGTGCAGATGTTCAAGAAAGATGGATGGATCGATGAAAATTTGACCGATCAATTCTCGTACTGACCCTTCTACAATTTTTACGTCCATTACCAATCTATGGGAGATATTAGAAGAATTGAGAGATATTAGAGGAGGAGAAAGTACTAAAGATGAGGCAGAATAATTGAAGAAGTTGGACTCTCTACTATTTTAAATTAATTATGTTTTTAATGTGAATGTGTGGATTTGATTTACTTTACTTTACTTTGCTTTAGAACCCTATTGACTTTGACTATGTGTATGGTTTCGTGTCAGTGTTCTAGTGTTGTGGCTTGATTTTGATGCTGAATTATAATTTAGCTTGCTTTATGTTTGTGAAAGTGTGATTAGAAAAATGCATTTGTAAAAAGTGTATTTTCATATATAAAACTTAGTTTGGTGTTGTTTGTGAATTATTTTAAGATGAAAATTAGACTTTAGAGTAAGTTGAAAGAAAATTGAAAATTGCAAAAATATAAAAAATGAATTTTTTGGTCACTGCTGTCGACGACACCAACATGGACGCCGACAATGCCCTCGACCCGAAAACCAACCAAACCCCTTAAAATTTTCAATTTGCACAGTAAAAAAGCCATTTTCACCTTTCGGTTACCTTCAACATCCAATTTTGGCACCCAGGGCTTGTTATTGCTCGGATTTGAGGCAATTTTAAGGCAAACAAACTTTGGATTTCATCTTCTCTAGGAAAGAGCTACACTTTGAACTCAAAATTTTTTATTTTTACCAAGGATTTATCTTACATTGTTGAGATCCAAAATTTTGAAAATTTTGAAATTTTTTATTTTGAAATTTTTTAGAAGATTTTGAGAAAATGCTTTGGTGAAGAACTCTTACTAGTAGATTTATGTTTAAAATCTTCCACAATGTAATTTTTGAAATTTTTGGAAATTTATTCAGATTTTATCAAATTTTTTGTAGATTACCATGGCACCGAGAATGAGCAAGGGAAAAAGAAAGGATGGCACCGATTACCATGGCACCGAGAATGAGCAAAGGAAAGAGAAAGGTGGATTTTGATGATCAAAATTTTGTCAACTACAAGGCCAACATTTGTTTTAATAATCTATTTACAACTAAAAAAGTAATTCTAAATCAAGGATTTAAAAATCCGTGTGGAGAAATTGAAAGATTAATCAATGCTCGTTAGTGGGAGAATTTTTGTTAATTTACTGTTGATGCTATTATTGGTGTAGCGATGGAGTTCTACGTCAATTTTAAGGAGACTTCCGAAGACTTTATGTTTGTTCGTGGGAAAATAGTGGAATTTACTCCAAGGAAAATTGAATTTTATCAATTAGAGGATGTGTATAGCTGCCAGTACAAATCATTTTTTGCTACAAATGAGGCCTTAGATGAAGTTATTTCTTTTCTTACCCATGGAAGAGGAGCTTGGAAGGTGAAGAGTAATGTTAAGGTAAACCTTCCTCTTTCTATGTTAAATGTAGTATCTAAGACCTGACACTACTTTATTTCTGGTAGAATGATACCAAGAAGTCATCATAGTGAGGTTACGAAGGATAGAGCCATCTTGAACTTCTGTATCCAGTAGATGAGAAGGATAGATGTAGGCTCTATTGTTATAGAAACACTCATTTTATTGCTTTGGGAGAGACTACTGGTGGTTTAGCACACCCCGCCCTAATCTTCACAGTATGTGAACAAGCACGGGGTTATTTTAGGATGTATAGTTGATTTTAGAATGGATGAGGAGAGGATTGAACCTCTAAAACCTATTGGGCCTGTCAATATTAAGACTTATGAATTTCATATTGGATGGATATCTGGAAGTAGGACTATGGATATTCCTTCTACTTCAAGTACTACTATTTCTAGTACCCCTACTCTCCAAGAACTTATGAAGCAAATGATAATCCAACAGGGAGATATCTTGAGAATGAAAAGTAGAATGAAAAATATGGAGGCCAAAAGAATGAAGAATGAAAAGTAGAATGAAAAATATGGAGGCCAAAAATGCACACAATGATGATTTGACAAGATAGAAGTCGAATATGATGTTGCCTATGATGATGTGATGGTCATATACATGAGGGGCGATCACTCAATTCAATTTCATACTCACCTTGTTTTTACCCAATATCAGCAACAAATTTGGATGTTGAAAAAGAAGAAGATGATGATGATTGGTGATGTTTTAGTTAGACTTTATTTTAATTTATGTTTGGTTAAACTTTATTGTTGAGACCATTTTCTAGAGTGTGATACTTTATTTTAAATGTTATGTTAAGTTGTGAACAGTAAATTTGTGAAACTGTTTTTACATTGGAAATCATTTTAGTATTGTTGTTAGTTTTCAGTACTTTTTGGAATGTATTTGTAGTTAACTCTTTCTCAGAAAATTTTTTATATGCATTACTAGTTAACATTTTCTCAGCAAATTTTTTATATGTATTATGTTTTATTTAATGTTTTAAGTTTTGTAGCTTTTCATATTAGCGCCTGTAATATTTCAGAGTTAAGTTTTAATATCAGAAACTTTGACAGGTAAGTCTTTCCCTTATGTATTAAATGTTTTCTTTCACCCTTTATTTTTTCAGTTCTTCATGCTAAATCTTTTAAAAATTTAAGTTTGGGGGGAAAGAAAAATTCCTTTTTTAAAAAAAAGATACTTAATTTTATTTATCCTCAACTAGCTATATTTTCAAATTGTTTTAAAATTTAACATGATTTTTTGTATTAGAGAGTAACTTTAGATAACTATATTTGTGTTTCTGAAGATGTAGTAAACTTATGTAAAAATTTTTCAATAAAAAAGGTTAATTTTAGTGATTAAGATACTTGGTATAATAGAATAAGACTATGTTTTTCTATTGTAAGGAAAGGAATTCATATTTTTTAAGTATTAAAAATCTTAGAGATTCATATAAAAAGAAAAGAATAAAACTTTATGAAAAATCTTTAAAGTTAATATAAATTTATAAAGTGCAGAAATGTGAAAAGTTTTTAACTTTAAGAAGAGAATAGTGAAGTTCAAAATCATTAAAGGCTGTCCAGATATAGTAATCCTCACAAATAAAAAAAAGGAAGAAGGAATGAAAATGATCCTGAAAAAGAAAGAAAAGAAAAAGAAAAGAAAAGGAAAAAATGTTAGGAGAAGCTTGAGGAGATGCTTAATTAAAAATTGGCTTTACTTGAATCAACTTAAAGAAAAAAGCTTGGCTACATTTTCTTAACTTATATTTCAGTGTTAGCATATTTATTAGTAAAGTTTCATGAATTTCTTTTTTATATGAATATTCTAAGTGGCTTTAATATGAATAATTTGAAATTTTTCTTGAAAAGAATAGAGAATAAAAAATCTTAGATTTAACTGCTAAATATTCTTATACCTTTTGTATTAATTGGAGCTATTTTCAATTTTTCTTAACTTATACTATTATATTTATTAAACTAAGATATGCAAATCTAGAAGTTGATTTTTATGCAGTAAAGGAGTTACTTGAGGACAAGTAACATTTAAGTTTGGTGAATTTTGATACACCAAAAATATATGCATTTTTAGACTCATATTTTATACTCATTTTTGGTGATATTACACTTTACAGGAAGGCATTTTTTCATGTTTTGTTATAGGTTGTTGATTTTTAGGACCTGAAGCAAAAAAGAAACAAAAAGGATGACATTTGGTATCAAAATGGAGTTCTTAAAGAATTTTTCAGCGCCTGACTAGGCATCGACGACACAATTTGACAGAGAGCGTTGTCTAAATTAAATGGCCACTGGCATTGACAGCACCATAATGGACGCCGATGGTGCCAGTGTCGGTGCAAACCCTATTTCTAGAAGATTCAATGAATTTGGACTTTTTTTGAAGAGTTTTTGGATGCACCTAGGCTCTATTTAGAGCCAATGTTGATCAGAAAAGTCCTCTCATTCGCTCTCTTCGCACCCCCTTCATGCCCCTCCGCAACCTTCAACCACTTTTCACTTTCTTCCACGCCATTCCACACCACTAGTCATTTAATTTCTTTATAGTTTTGAGTTTTCGTGGTGAGTTTATGTGTGAATTCTTCTCTAGGAGTATTGGAGAGGGAGATAAATGAGAGATTTCTTCTTCCTAGATTTCCTAAGAGAGGCTACAAGGGATTTGCTTTGAGAAAGAGTTTTAGATAAATGTTGTTTGTTTATTGTTGTTGTATGACCTTCCTTTTATATATGAAATTTGTGTTTTATTTTATCTTTCTCATGAAGTTTGAGTAGTTTCCTTTATCTTTCTCCGTACTCTGAGATATGGTGAAATGAAGAGATAATTTGGATGTGCCAATATTAAAATATAAAATAAATCGTGATGGTTTTTCAACTTCGTTCTTAATTTACTTTTCGATCTAGCTAATTGAATTATTAAAATCTGTTGTAAAACATATGATCCAAGAAATGGAGTACGAGTTCTACAACAGAATGAGAATCACATTTTGTTCCATGAAGGAGTATTTCATTCATGGAAATAACTGCAAATAAATAGAGAAATATTCATTGTTGGGTGTAGAATTGAAGATTTTTAGGGCGACAGACTAAAATCCCCAACTCAATCTTAGTTTTTAAAAACTAAAATGAGAGCTAGTCTTCAAGGGAAGGGAAGTGGGAGCTCTGAAGTAGGAGCTTGTAGGAGATGGTGTCCCCCTAGCCTAGCCACAGATTTAGGGACTAAACCTTATATTAGCCAATAATTTTTATAACACTGAAACAAGGTAGAGAATTAAAATTACTCCTATTTGACACAATGCATATTTAAACCATTTATCTCATCTCATTTCACCAAAAACTCATTGTAATGGGGAGGATGCTTTTTCATATTAGAAAACTTCTTCACATAAACATAGTTTAGTAGTTACTGTTTTAAACTTTGCATTTAAATTTTGCTAGTAGTTAATAATTTAGTTTTCATAGTATCTCAAACATTCAAAATTAGTGGCAATAATTTATCATTGTTAAATTATCATTTCAAATTTAAACCTTCCTCGTGGGATCAAAATTTGGTACTTAAATAGAAAGTCTTATATTACTTAATAACGATACGTATACTTGCATAGAATCCCAATATTACATACTTAACGTTATTATTTATAAAATACCACATCAAATTTTTGGCACAGTTGTAAATCTGAGTCAACTTTATAAATTTTGGACAACTATATTTTTCAGGATCAATTCCTTCTTTCACAAGTCTTTTAACCATATTTTCGTGTCTAGTGGTCATAACTACCCTCTTTAGCCAATAGGTGCCTCAAATGTCCCTTCAAAATTTGACAAAATGAATTAACCCATCAAATAGCCACCTCTGGCGCTTAAGTGTCGGGCCTCTGGCGCTTAGGCGCAGCCTTCTCTGTTTCACCGGTGCTTAGGCATTAGATCTAGCGCTTAGGCTCCAAAACACTTTTGCACCATTTTTTTTATTTTTTCTCTAAATTTGATTCTTTTCACTCCTTCTAGCAGTTTTCACCTTTTTACTTGTACCTGAAAGAAAAACACACAAATAGCTTTCGTTAAAGCGCAATATCTCAAAAATAGATATAAAAATGTGTCTAAAAATACTATATATTTTAGGTGTATCAAAATCCCCCAAACTTAAAATATTACTTGTCCTCAAGTGATACTTTAATCTTTCAGAACTAAATAAGTATGATATGTAAATGAGTTTCTTTAGGAGTTACTAAATTTTAGATTTAGAAATATAGTAGTCCAATTTAGAAAAAATATTTAGTAAATGAGACCAACTTAAAAGTTTAGAAGTTTTTAATATTAAGAAATATGAAAATATGAGTTTCTATCTAATTCAAAAATATTATAGATTTTCCAAATATAGAATTTAGTCCTTTTATTATCTCCACTTAAAAAAAATTTTATTAAGAATAATTTTACTTACTATATTATATCCTCAAGCTTAAGAGTTTCTCAAGTCTTGTACTTTAAAAAGATTAATTGTTGAACAAATTTTTTATTAGGCACTAATCCTCAAACTTCTCCTCCCTTGTTTTCTTTTTCTTTTTCTTTTTCTTTTTCTTTTTTCTTTTTCAGGCAAGGATTACTATATCTGGATAGGCCTTTAATGGTTTTGACTTCCAATTCTCCTTTTCTAAAGCAAAGTGCTGATATAAATTTTGTACTTATAAATATAATAATAGTTTGAAAATTATTTTTAATAAAAGAAATTTAAGTATTAAAGATAAAAGTTTAAATTTCTAATTTTTTCAAAAATAGAACTTTTCTTACTAAAGATAGTTACACTATATTTAACATTTTCTACATTAAAAATTTTTAACTGAAAGTTTTTCTTCATTAGTATGAATTTTAACTAAATTTTTTTACTCATTTCTAAAACCAAATTTTACTTCCCAAAAATTTTGTTTTCCCCCCCCCCCCCCCCAACAAACTTAAATTTTTAATAAGATTAAACAGTTTAGCAGCAGATACATATAAGTAGGAATACAAATTGAAATAACATGCTTACAAGATCTTTTATACCCTAATTATACAAGTATAAAACTAAAAACAGAAGTAAAATTATTTCTTGATCAATTTTCTATCATTTTAATTTTAACTCAACATGTAGAGATTTATTAAACTTCTAAGTAGTTGGTACAAACATAAAAACAAACAAACACACTAACTTTAATTTCACAGTCTAAACATAAAAACAAACACATTAACAAGATAAAATTAAAATAGAGGGTAGCAATTTTTTGAAATTAAAGTTTAAAATTAAAGCTAGCAAGATTTTTAACTTTTTAAAAGACATAAAAATAAGTTCACTCCCAACTAACTAAAATACATTACTCAACAGACAATAACAATTACTACCCTAGAATTTAAAACAAAATACTAACAAAACACAAACATCACAATAAAAATTAAACAAAAAAATCCCAACACATCACATAGTCCAAACAAGTACACAAACACAAATGCCTCAAGTTCACAACACGTAGTCTATCACATATTACAAATATAAAAATAACTTAGTCCTCCTCCTCATCATCTCAATTTAATTAGGGTATCTTGGATATGAAGGAAATTCCACACCTTGGTTACCCCTAATGACGCTTTCCAAAGATGAGTGAAATTTCTCCTCATAATCACTATCCATTCTAGCATACCCATCAATATGATCTACAAAATTTTCTAAATTTTGTACCTTATATGTGGTATAATTAATTTAATATTATCCATCATTCTCTGTTATCCATCATTCTCTGTAATAATTGATCCTGAATTTCAATAGACTCACCTCTAGAAGTAGATGCTCGTGACGTGATTGTCTCAATGTAGAAACAGCAGAGGTGGATGCAGCAGATGTCGACATTCCATAACTTCTCGAAAACCCTCCTCTCGAACCAAAATTAGAGTGCTCAAAATATAATTTTACATTTACACTTGTAATTGGCTTCAGAGGTAGCAGCAATTCTTCCTAGCTATCATATCTCACACCAGCCTGCTCACATAAAGAAAATATCAAGGAAGCAAATCACAAACCTGTGAAGCAAATCACAACCCTGTAGTAGTAGCGGCAGTGACAGAACTGATGATAGCCTGATAAATGAAAGCTCTAATATTGATAAGCTCGCCTTCCTGAATACAAAAATTTAACGTTGTTCTCTCCCTTGTAATTTCACTAAGATGATTTGTCGGTAACAAACGAGTTAGACAAGATGAAATAAAGTAGTGCCACGTCTTTGATGGTGCACTTAACTTTGAAGTGGAAAAGTTGACTCTCCTCTCATTAGCAATTTTCTAGAGTCCCCTTCCAACAGTCAAATATGAAATAATCTCGTCCAGTTCCATCTCAGTTGGACTATAGTTTGCATAAAAACATAAAGTATCAGGCGGTAAATGGTAATAACATATTGATTATCTTCAGTGAAAAAGGTACCAATTTGCCTCTGACCATGACTCGATCCTCTCCGCCTCAAGAAGCTTTGCATAAAACTCTCGTATTACAGATATCATAGCCATAGCAGAAAAATGACAGAATCGTTCCCATTGTCAAAGAATGATCAAATCTCCCACAGATCCACCTAGATTTTTAAAACACCTCTCAAGAATCAATTTTTGTGACTGTAGAGCGTCACTATATCTATCCTGGGCTTTTGAACTCACAAACTTGCTCGAGTCAAAGTGGTTCTTTCCCTTAATCTTCTTCATTCTCGGGGCCATTCTAAAAATTTTACAAAATTCCACAGTAATTTCAAAAATCAAGTCTAATCTACTAAACTTAGCTCCTATAACCATAAATTACACTTTTTATGCAATTTTTCTAGATTTTTTTCACTTTTCACCATGAATAGTGATTTTTTGGTTTTTCAAATGTACTCAGAACACATGGTGAAAATCCAAAATTTTTACATAGAAGTGAAGCTCTTATATTAAGAAATCCAAATCAAGCAAATTTGGCTCAAATCCACTAAGCAATCCATGAAAAGATTTTCCCTAACTCCAAAATTGTGAACTCGAGAGGAAGAAGACGAAGGCAGGAGTAAAAATGATGATTTTTGGGGTTATTTCTCACCTTTAACGGTTTGGGAACTGGATTTCATGAACTGGCGCTTAAGCGCGGATAAGTGGCGCTTAGGCTCCTGTCTCTCGGGTTACATCGCCCTTAAACGCGAGAATGAGGTTCTTAGGCACCAGTGCACTATTTTTAATATGTTTGAACTTAAGTAAAATGCACTATTAGCCTAAGTATACCACCCCTAAATGGTCTTACAACACTTAAATGACTATTTTACTCTCCTCTCTCTCAAAATAGCCCAATATAACTAATTTGATTCAAGGCTAAAATAACACAAATTTTCACACAAACAAACACATATATTCATTTACAAACTATTACAAACCACATTCAACACACAATTCTCATTCTAAAGTGTCTCGGATGAAAAAATTTTCCTAAATACAAACACTAAACAAACCTACTTAATTAAATACATAAAAGACATAACAATAAAAATAAGATTTAACACTAACACATAAAAACAATGACTCCTAACAAACAAACTCTAACACTGAACTTAGCTCCATTCTTCATTTATAGGAACAAATTTCTATCTTTCATTAGTCTCTCCTTGGGCATTCGGAATATAGAGTTGATAAAACGAACGGTGGTGACGAGCTCTAACATAATCTTCTTCAATCCATTTCTGCTTAAGATACATTTACTTATCCGCTTCTCCTATATAACTAGTATGGCTAAATTGCATTTTTAATTTCCATCCAATATGCTCTAGATGTGCACTAACTTCATTTTCCTTTGTCTCAAGTAATGTCATGCTAGTCTCGACTTTGTTGATCATTTTTCGTTATTCCTTCAATACTAATCGGCTAAGAAACCATTATACATCTCTTGTGCACTTTGACTAATGAATTTCTTCCTCATGTCCTCTTCCTTTTTCTTCAAATCTATCTCCCATGAAGACATATTCTCAAAATTCTCTTTATCTTAGAATTTTAGGGCTAAAAATGATTCTGGGGTGAAATTCCATCACAAAACCCTTCTATTTATGGGCCTAAATCCTTCAAATAACCTCTGGGCACGTCCTAAAACTACCATGACACGTTTAAATTACCAATTGGCTGTTAATACTTCTAGAAATTGAATTTTGCACATGGTCTTTAACATCCATGCATAAGCCCCAAATATTGGTGCTCAAGTGTCAGTGCTCAATTTTGCACCAGTCAACTTAACGTCTAAATACTCATTCTATCATGTTTACATCACTAAATAAAGTTTTAAAATCAATCCAGACACATAATAGTCTTAAAAATACTTCCCCAAATTTTCTTAATCACATAAACATAACATTGAAAATAAAAACACACGTTGCCTCCTACAAAGCACTTGGTTTTACGTCGTTAGCCCGACGTAACAAGTGCTTATTCAGGTTGACCCAACATCATTTGATCGTTAAATTTACGTTGATCTCCTACAAAATAAGGTTTCAATCTATGAACATTCACTTTAAATACTTTCTCAGTTTTAAGATCCTTGATATCCACATCTCCATAAGGATAAACTTTTATCACAACAAATGGGCCAATCCACCTGGACTTAAGTTTGCCTATAAATAATCTTAACCTTCCACTATATAGCAAAACTTGTTAACCTGGCTAAAAATTTTTAGTAGGAATCTTATGATCATGCCACATCTTCATCTTTTCTTTGTAAATCTTAGTACTTTCATAAGACTCATTCCTTTTATCTTCAAGCTCATTTAATTGTAATAATCTTCTCTTACCAACATCTTTCAAATTATAATTGAACTCTTTAACCAATCATTATTCTTAATATGTTTTATACTCAAGTTTAACTAGTAAATGACAAGCTTTCCCAAATATTAGCCTATATGGGGACAATCCTATAGGAGTTCTGTATTCAGTCCTATAAGCTCACAAAGCATAAACAAGTTTGACTAACCAATCCATTTTTGTTGGATTCACAGATTTTTCCATAATTCTCTTAATTTCTCAATTGGATAATTCAGCCAAATCACTTGTCTGAAGATGATAAGCAGTAGCAATTTGATGGTTAATATAATATTTCTTTAATAATTTCTCCATTATGACATTTCTGAAATGTCTTCCCCCATCAGTTATGATAACTCTCGGCATCCTAAATTTACAAAATATGTTCATTTTCAAAAATTTTGCAACACTTTGAGCATCACATCGAGGTAAAGCAACAACTTTTATCTATTTGGATACATAGTCCATTACTAACAGTATATATAAATTTTTGAAAGATGGTATAAATGGTCTCATGAAATGTAATCCCCAAACATCAAATATTTCAACTTCTGGCAGAATTATGATATTTTTAGATAATTTCATAAGTTTCTTCTAAAGGTACACATCTTCAAATAATAAGATCATTTCCTTGTTTATATAAAAATGGGTCATCACAAAAATAATTCTTAGCTTCAGATATAAATTTTCTCTTCTATTGGTATGTCATTCCATAGGGTATAATATCACTTACAAGAAAGTTCACAATATCAGCATACCATGGAACACACCGCTTATTAATATTGAACATTTTTTCATCTAGAAAATGTTCATTAATTTCTTTTTCAAAACAGAGTGATTTTTCTAACTCAAGTTTGGACAAATGATCAGCAATTTGATTTTCAGTCCCCTTCTGATCTAGTATTTCTAAGTCAAATTCTTGCAAAAGAAGAATCCATCTTATAAGTCTTGCTTTAGCATTCTTCTTTTTCATTAAGTACTTAATAGCAAAATGATTTGTATGTGCTACGTAATGAGTTCCAATTAAATATGATCTAAATTTATCAAAGGCATATATTATTGTTAATAACTCTTTTTCAGTTGTTGTATAATTAATTTGGGTTTCAATACGAGTTTTACTAGCATAGTAAACTACTTTGAAAATTTTATCATATCTTTGTTCTAAAATAGCTCGAATAACATAATCACTAGCATCACACATCAGTTCAAGAGAATTTTCCCAATCTGGTGAAAATATAATTGGTGTAGTGATTAATTTTTCTTTTAATAACTCAAAAGCTTTAAAGCATTCTTCATCAAAATTGAAAATTACATCTTTCTCCAATAAATGGCATAAAGGCTTTGCAATTTTTGAAAATTCTTTAATATATCGTCTATAGAATCCAGCATGTCCTAAAAAAAATCCTAATTTCCCTTACAATTATTAGATAAGGTAATCTAGCGATCACTTGAATTTTAGTAGGATCTACTTCCATATTATTTTTTGATATTTGATGTACTAATATAATTCCTCCTGGTACCATAAATTGGCATTTTTCCCAATTAAGAACTAAATTTGTTTCTTCACAGCACTTAAAAACTTTTGATAAATGTTCTAAACAAGAGTCAAATGAAGTTTCAAACACTGAAAAATCATCCATAAACACTTCAATCTGTTTTTCAAATAAATCACAAAAAATTTCCATCATACATCTTTTAAAATTTAGCAGGGGCATTACATAAACCAAAAGGCATTCTTCTAAAAGCAAATGGACCATAAGGACTGGTAAAAGTTGTTTCTCTTGATCCTTAGGAGTTATTTGAATTTGGTGATAACCAGTATATCCATCTAGAAAATAAAAGTATTTGCACCTAGCTAGTCTATCCAGCTTTTGATCTAGAAAGGGTAAAGGAAAATGATCTTTCCCTGTGGGGAGATTTAATTTTCTATAATTAATGCATATTCGCCACCCTGTGACTTATCAAGTAAGTATTAATTCATTATGTTCATTCACAGTCACAGTTACTCATCCTTTTCTAGGAACGTAGTGAATTGGACTAACTCATGCACTATCTGAAATAGCGTAGATAATTCCATCATCTAACCTCTTCAAATTCTTTTTTAACAACTTCTTTAATAATAGGATTCAATTTCCTTTGAGGATCAGCCCTGGGTTTGCAGTTCTCTTCCATATGACTTTTATGCATACAAATTGAAGGACTGATTCCTTTAATATCAGTTATTGTCCATCCAAAGGCTTTCTTAAAATTTTTTAAAATTTTCATCAATCTTTCTTCTTCTTCCAACGTTAACTTTGAAGAAATTATAAATGGTAAAGTAGAGTAATCACCTAAAAAAGGCATATTTTAAATGATCAAGAAGTAACTTCAACTCAAGTTCAGGAGATTTTTCTATTGATGGGCAAAATGATTTATCTTTCTCTATATTGTCCAATATTTCAAAACTTTCTCAAACATAGTTTGAATCTTCCTTATAAATATCTTCAAATTGATCTAATTCCTCTTCTTTCTCATGTTCCAAACCTTTTACTTCAGATTTTCTTCATAATTAGTTTTGAAACGTGTTGACCTCACTTTTGTTTGAGGTTTAGATTTTTCTTTTTAGTAGCCTAAGGTCTAACAGTAGGACTTTCCTATTGACTATTCTTAGAAAACTAGAAAAGGAACCCTCACCATTAGAAATTCTAAACTCCTCCTTGCTCAACTTGAGGCTCTGTATATTGGTCCTGACCTCTAGAACTTAGTAGGTGGGGTCATTATGAGGGTGCTCAAGGAGAGTTCCCATAGAATTGTTTTACATTAAAGTTGACCCTGGGTGTTTGTCTAGCGCTAAGGCACTCACTTGCACTTACCTTCACCCACAATCACTCACAACCCTAAACCCAAAAATTTCTTGGTTTTGGTCCCTTGATCTTTTGGGAGACTCATGTAGATGGTCCCCTAAACCTACTAGCCCTAGGCTAGGGTTTAGCTAAGACCAATACATAGAGGACCCAAATGGGTTTTCCATTATTCCATAGCTCATTTATGATGGTTGGCACCCCAATTCTACTAAAAATACCCAACTTGGCCTTTTTGCACCTAAACTCCCCCAAATTACCTAAGTACCCTTGAAATGCTAAATTTGGCCAAAATTCCTAAATTTACCCAAAATACCCAAATTGTTCAAAAATCATTTCAAACCTTTTGAAAACATCCAAATCACCAAAAAATTGCCAAATTTACCAAAATGTCCCTCCTTGGCCCAAATTTTTAAAATTCCCAAAAATCCCAAAAACTTCCCAAAACCTTCAAAATATTCCCAATCTTATTTTTCTCAACTACCACATGACCAAATTTGACCATTTTGACCATTTTGACCAAAACCCCCCAAATTGCCTTTAATAGCCCAATTTCCCCAAATTTACCTCAAAAGTCCATCAATTTGGTCCCACTTTCCCTTAATTTCATTCATAAACTCAAATTAACCTTTCATATGACCAATTTAAACCAAATCCAAGCTTAATTGGCCCATGCTTTGAGCCCAATTTTGATCTAAGTTAAACCCCCACTTTCGCCCATATGACTTAATCCCACCAAATTAAACCCCATACCCTACTCAATTTGCCTCAATTTGAATCCTAAACTTTTCATTATATTCCTACACATCAAAATTTACCTTCAATTGATCTTTTTGAGGCATCAATTTCATTTAGGTTTAGCCCAAGTCCAAAAATCCCCAAATTGGCTATGTCTCCAAATTCAACTAAATTGAATTCCTTAGCCCCAAAATTGGCACCCAATTTATGTTGAAAACTGTTCATGATATCCAGGAATCAGTCCCTAACTTTTGATTCACTCTTTTGAGGTTGGTCCTTAACTTCCAACTCTCTTATAAGATTTATCATTAACTTTCAATTCTCATTTTATAATCAATCCCTAACTTCTGATTCACTCTTTGAGGTCGGTCCTTAACTTTCGACTCTCTTTTGTGATTGATCCTTAAATTTCAATCTTGGAATCAGACCCTAACTTCTGATTCACTTTCTTTTGAGGTTGGTCCTTAACTTTCTACTCTCTTCCTGAGATAGATCATTAACTTTCAATTCTCATTTTAGAAATCGGTCCTTAACTTTTGATATCCTCCTTTCGAGATCGGTCCCTAACTTTCGACTCTCTTTTGAGATTGATCATTAACTTCATTACCATTTTAGAATCAGTCCTTAACTTTTGATTCCTCTCTTCTTTTAAAATTGGTCCCTAACTTTTGAATCTCTCTTTTGTGATTGATCCTTAACTTTCAATCCTTATCCTAGAATCAGTCCCTAACTTCTAATTGACTCTTTTAAGGTCAATCCTTAACTTTTGACTCTCTTTTACGATTGATCATTAACTTTCAATTCTCATTTTAGAAATCAGTCCTTAACTTCTGATGTCCTCCTTTCAAAGTCAATCCTTAACTTCTGACTCTCTCTTTTGAGATTGATCATTAACTTTCAATTCTCATTTTATAATCAGTCCCTAACTTCTGACTTACTCTTTTAAGGTCGGTCCTTAACTTCTGACTCTCTTCTGTGATTGATCCTTAACTTTCAGTCCTGGAATCAGTCCCTAACTTTTGATTTACTTTCTGTTTAGGTCGATCCTTAACTTCCGACTCTCTTCCTGAGATTGATCATTAACTTTCAATTCTCATTTTGGAATCAATCCTTAACTTCTGATTCCTTATTTTTTAAGGGTGATCCTTAAATTTCGACTCTCTTTTTGAGATTGATCCTTAACTTTCAAATCTCATTTTTGAAATCATTCCTTAATTTCTGATTTCCTCCTTTCAAGATCTGTCCTTAACTTTTGACTCTCTCTTATGAGATTGATCATTGACTTTCAATTCTCATTTTGGAATTAGTCCTTAACTTCTGATTCCTCTCTTCTTTTGAAGTTGGTCCCTAACTTCTGACACTCTTCTGAAATTAATACCTAAACTTTGATTCCAACCCTGGGTCTGCACTCACATATTGAGTCCCATCCTCTATAAGAAACCTGAAATCTAATAACTCAAAACCCACTCTCCAATATCTAGTGAGAGTTCCAACTTCTTGATTTTAATCAAGTATTCACCTGCTAATTCCCCAGCGGAAACAAATAGCACACTCAAATTCTACACTCCTTTAGTGTCTGTTGACTTAGGAGTCTATAATGGTTTTCTTGATCTTATAGGTCAATGCCAATATGCGTGATGTGCTTGCCCAGCACACCACACCTATTGGGGGTTCATTTGTTGACCTCACCTTTGGTTGAGGTTTTGTTTTCCTCTTTAGTAACCTAGGGTCTAGCCATAGATCTTTCCTATTGATTATTCCTAGAAAACTAGAAAAGAAACTCTCACCATTAGAAATTCTAAACTCCTCTCTACTCAACTTGAAGTTCCACATGGTGGTCCTAACCTCTAGCACTTAGTAGGTTGGGTCATTATGGGGGAGCCCAAGGAGAGTTCCCATAGGACTATTTGCCCTTAGGGTTGACTCTGGGTGTTGTTCTAAAGCTAAGGTACTCACCTCACTCACAATCACTCACAAATACAAACCCAAAATTTATTGACTTTGATCCCTTAATCCTTTGGGAGACTCATGTAGATGGACCTCTTAACCTACTAGCGCTGGGTTGGGGTTTAGCTAAGACCAGTATATACAGGACCCAAATGGGGTTCCCATTGGTTCATAGCTCATTTATGGTGGCTGGCACCCAAATTCTACCAAAAATACTCAACTTGGCCTTTTGCCACAAAATTCTCAAATTTACCCAAAATACCCAAATTTGTTCAAAAATCATTTCAAACATTTTGAAAATACCCAAATTACCCCAAATTGCGAAAAAAATTACCGAATTACCCAAATTATCCAAATTTATATCAAAATCATTTCAAACCTTTTGAAAATATCCAAATTACTTTAAATCACCAAAAAAATTGCCAAATTACAAAAATGCCCATCCTTAGCCAAGAATTTCAAAAAATCCCAAAAATTCCCAAATCCTTACAAATATCCCAATTTCATTTTTCTCAACTACCATATGACCCAATTTGATCAGCTTGACCATTTTGACCAAAACCCCCAAATTGTCTTTAAAGGCCCACTTTTCCCCAAATTTACCTCAATTGCACATCAATTTGGGCCAATTTCCACCAAATTGACTTCAATCTCTCTCAATTTCAATTCTAAACTCAAATTCACCTTTCATATGACCAATATAAACCAAATCCAAGATTAATTAGGCCATGGTTTGAGCCCAATTTTGATCCAAGTCAAACCCCCAATTTTGGCCCTATAACTTGGTTCCACCAAATTGAACCCCATGGCCTACTCCATTGGTCTCAATTTGCATCCTAAACTCTTCATAACACTCCTAAACATCAATCTTGAACCTAAATTGGCCTTGTTGAGGCCTCAATTTTATTTAATTTCAACCCAAATCTAAGAAACCACAATTTTGCCCCAAATTGACCATACCTCAAAATTCCACCAAATTTATTGCCCTAACCCCAAAATTGGAACCCAGTTTGTGTTGAAAATTCTTCATGACATTTTTATTGACCATTTTCAACAATCAATTTGGACTTAGCCCAAGCCTAGCCCAATCTAGACCCAAGTCTAGCCCAACATGCTCAAAGTGACCAAATTTCCAAAATCCTTCAAATTGAACCACCAATTGAACTCAAAGTCATTTCAATCCTTTACCAAAGCTCTTCATTAAAATCATCTACACAATGTTGATCAATCATTTGGGCTCAAATTTATTGCTAGCTTAACCCAAACCCAGCCTTTGGTCATTTGGACCCAAATTGAACACATATACCAAAATTAGACTAACCACCCTAAGGTCTCTAAATTTGTGACTCCACAGCCACTAAGCTCTTCCTTTGGACCAGGCTAAACAATGCTAAACCCATCCAACCAAGCTATGGACCAATGGGTCCCCAAATTAAGGGATTTATCCCCATATTTGGATCTTAAACCAAAATCCTCACCATTATGACTAACCCTTAGGAGTAAGTGATAATTGAACCTACCTCTAACTCACCTGACCCCTTGGCCAGCTTTCTCTTGTCGGTTGGCATAGTCGGTGGAAAATGGCCAAACCAAGAGCCACCCCATGTAATCAAACCCAATTCAAATGTTGAGGCCACCTTATCCAATTTTAAGTTTAGAGCCTCTCTACCCTTCACATAGGCTGCACTTTAAACCCTTCAGTTGACCCACAGAGCCACCATTGGCCATTTTTTATAAAAGCTCACCTCCATGGCCAAGGAGAGAGGTGCCAAAATTTTCTCAAAGAGAGACCTCCAAATTGGTCCCACAGCCTCTTTAAGTCCTCCGCAGCTCAAGCCAACCATTTTCTTCCACTGATCTCCACTGTGGAAGCTCAATTTGGAGCTCAAACTTCTACCAAAATCAAGATAGAACTCCCCATAGCTCCACAATCCACCAAACTCCAATTAAACTCACCCACACCATCACCACAGTGAAAGAAGAAGAAGACCCATCAAATCTCCCTTATACAGAGCCCCTAGCTTAGCTTTAGACCAACACCTGAAATAGAGCTTGGTCAAATTCATACCTAGGCCTTTCACCACAGTAAGAGGCTCAATCCCTAGCCTCTATCGACCTCCATGAAAGTGTCGAGCACCTCTGATTGAAGCTTCCCTTCTCAGATCAAAGGTATTGAACTTCCCCTCTTCCCAAGCCTATTTTGATTCTCCATTTGATTAGGGTTAGTTTCATGGAATGTTTACCATATGAATATGTTTGTCACACTTATACGAGTCCATAGGATCAAACTCGGGGTCATTTGGTGGAGAAATGAAAGAGATCGAGGGTTTTTGTGTTAACAGTCACGGATTAGCCTATTTGGGGATGATGACGGGGAGCTGTCTGATCGTGCGTTTATCTCATCAACGGATTAGATCTAGCCAGTTGAACTCTCGGTGCATGAACTGTGGGATGTGTGGCTGCCGAGTTGGATGGCGGTGCCGAACCAAAAAATGACACGTGGAGCTTCATAGATGCCTAGGATGAGGTGACACGCGTTTAAATAGAAGAATAAGGGTTTTCTGACTTAAATAAATAGCCCTAACTTGAAAGATTCATATCTTTGTGCACAAAAATCACAAAAATAAAATAAAAATACCCTCTTTCTTAGTTAATAAAGGAGAACAAGGTAAAAATTGTTTGAAGTTCATTTGTTCCATATTTTATTCTTAATTAATTAAATCTGTTTTAATTATTTTAATTCTCCATGCATGTAGACATTTTACCATGGCTTGAACTTTTGTCATGTTGTTGCCTCTGTCTTTGGAAACATTTTTTGAATTTTCCAAAGTCAGAGAAGATCTCTAGACAGAGATCCATATTTTTCAAGTTTATATATATTATTTGCATAAATTAATCATAATAATTAGCATACTGCTTAGAAAATTTTAAGAAAATTTTGGAAGGTTTGTCATGACTAGAGAACCCTTCAGAAAATGTTTCATGAGCCAAGTCATTAAAAATGCACTTAATCTTCACAAACCCTAAAACATAAAGAAAATCAATTCTAGGAAACATAAACAACTAAATGACTTGATTTTTAATCTCCACTAAAATTAAACTTCAGAGAACTCTGCATAAAAATTTCAAAATATTTGGAGTTTATTTGATAATCAAATTGATTTTCTATGTTAAGTGTCATTTTTTAACACTAAAATGATTTTTGATAATTAAAATATAACTCAAAAAATTATAAAAGTTAGTTTTTGAAGTTCTCTGTGATGAGAGGAATTTTCTAAAAATAACATGGTAATTAAAATAAAAACTTCATTTTTAGCCTATTTTTAATATTTAAATAATTAAAAAATGATAAAAATAAAAATGTAATAAGATTCATGGAAATGTTTTAAATTATTTCTTAAGAACTAAGAACAATTGGAATATTTTTCCTAATTTTCTAAGTGAAGATATTGGATTTTGAAGCTTAAAATAAACTTTTTTTAAAGGCTAAGAATGGATTTTCACTAAAATAATTCTAACAGTTCAAAAGAAAATTAGAAAAGTGTTAAATTTATTTCTCTGGTTTCCTTGACCTCAGAAAAATTTAATAAAAATATGAAACTTAATTCTCCACATTTAAAATATTTTATAATTAATAAATGCTCTAGAAATTAAAATAATTCTTAAAATTCCAATATAACTCAATAAATCATAAAATTTGGTCCCATAGATTCTCATGTCTAATTTTAGCTCCAGTAAAAATTTCAAGGGATTAGGCTTTGCCTTAGTTAAGTTATGGATTTTTCTTTGAAAAATCTTATTTATACATAAAAATAAATATGTAAATTAAATTAAAATTTGAAAATTTACATTTTCTCCTCTCATGTCTTAATTAACCCATGATAAAAAACTGACCCATGAGTAAGTTGGGATAAAAATTTCAAAGTTATTTGAATTAAATTTGATAAATTATGAAATGATAGAGCCTTTGGGGCAAAAGTGTAATTTTGGAATATTTTAATTAACATTTATGCTTAATTCAAGAACGGACTTAATTCAAGGAGGGAAAAGGGTAACCTCTAATTTTAACTAACATATTTGGATGATTGAAATACAAGGGGATTAATTTGTAGAAACCAATCTCATTTTTATTAAATAAAAGATAAATTTGTAATTTCCTTAAATTATTAAAATTTGGAAGTCTAGTTAATTAAATGATCCTAGACTTAGGAGTATGATTTTAGGTATTGATAACTCACTAATCTAACACCCCTATTTGATGATCAAATGAATCTCAATACTTTTGATAATGAATCATCATAACTTAAAAATTCAATCTTTTCAAAAATATATATAACTAAGACATCTACCAAAATCTTAACGGCTTAGTAGTGACCTAAGCTAAATTAAATTTGGTTAAAAGAGGATTAAAAAAGTGAACATAATTAAAAATTGATGACCTTTAAAAAATTACAAGCCCAAATTAAAAAGTTGGCGAAGTGTCTTAATAACATTTACTTGCCCCTTTAAGGGATTTCACCCACATAATCCTCAAATTAAGTGATAAGTGATAATTTCCCTACTCTTAGGGATAATTGAAACATCAATGTTCATTGAGCTTTGAAGGTATTTACAGGGTGGGTTATTAAGCAACATAATAAGTTTAAAAGTGAGCTTGAGAATTTTCACCAGGCGGTGAGAGGGAAGCATGAACTTGCTTCTTTCCCCAGATCTGTTGGATATCTCAGAGGTCTACTAAACTTAATAGGTTTTGCTTATAAAAAATCATCCTTAAACAAATTAGTAGGGACCCACCAAGATATGACCTAGGGTTGGGTAGATCATTAAAACCTTACTTTTCTACTTTATATAAAATGCTCTCACATGCATTGTGAGTTTCAGGTGGTAGAATGAGAAGACTCGTCATGTACACTTTTTTATACTTTTCAATGTTGTCTTTCTTGTACTTTCATACTGTACTTTTTATGTTTACAAAACTCGCATGCTAAACAAAAATTCCACCTTGCATAAAAACCAAAACTCTTAGGATAGCCACAAAACCAAAACCAAAACAAAAACTAAAATCAACCAAGTTAAAGTTCACCGCCACAACATTCAAAATATAAAACAACTCAAAATTTAATCACAAACATCACAAAAAACCACAACTACAACTAAATTAAGATGT
>NW_018249910.1:0-14099 GCF_001263595.1 Phalaenopsis equestris | reverse complement strand
CTAAATAAAATTATGGAACTCATTAAGTTGAGTTTAGTAAATTCATTTAGACAAAGGGAATCCAATAGAAAATAGTGGTACCGGAATGAGGGAACCATAGAATCCTAAACGGTATTGCTCTAATAAATTTTAACATGCCCCATAAAATTTAAAGAGCTTCAACCATAGGGACACCTGATTTGACATCATAACTTGACACCCTAAAAAACTTAAACTCGTCACGGCAAGGAGCTTGGAGCTAGCATGGAGGGCAACACGGCCATCTTCAACAGCAAAACATGTCTTCCCCACTTAAACAATTTCCTTCCTCAGAGTGAAATGAAAAGCCATAATATTTTGAGATTGTTTTCTTATGCAACATAAATCCTCACCTTATCTTTAGGCCTTTGTACAGCTCTTTTGTACAATCTAAACCCTAACTCGTCTTAGGATTCTGAGGTTGTCGTTTTTCACGACCTAAATCCTCACATCTTCCAGGCTATTTGTGTGATTATTTCACACAAATGTGAGCCCTAAAAAAATAAAATGGGCAAGATGAAACATTTAAATAATTTCTCCTCAAAATTGAAGCCAAACCATAGGATAGCTTGGGAAGTCACCAAGGTTCTCCCTCGAATCTGTGACATCCCGTAGCTCTTCCTCCTTTTGGACTCTACAACAAAATGTTCCAAATTTAAACCAATCTCTTTTCACACCTTTTTGTTCAATATCGTTGAAAATTCCTATCCTTTTGAAACCCTTGAAGATAATATTTCTTGATTTTTATTGAGAGTTTTCTTAGGTGACTTCGGTTATCTATGATCTAATTAACTATAGGGGCTTGCCCTTATAGGAAGTTTGTCCAAACCCAGCTTAATATAAACCTTATTTAATTCTTCATATTAAATAAGGGAAATTGTTGGCAAATAAAATGGTTTCTCAGACCAAACAGACGCCATATATTTTTCAATTTATTTTAGCGAGCCTCATCCTCAAGTCTTGTGTTTAACCTTCGGGATAGATAAACAATTTGAGGTACAGCGCTCTTTCATTTAAACTATGAAAAATATGGGGTCAGTTTAATTTCATATTTCTCTAAACTTAAATCTATACGTAAATTAAAATGTCCTTCCCAAGGGAGCGACGGGATTTTGATTACAGTGACAGACAGCTTCTTACGGGCAACTCATCAACCAAAAATACTGTCGACAACTGAGGACTAGCTTCTCTCTCCATTTAAGTTAGGGAATCTTATCTTCATACATCGATAAAGGGTCCATGTCCCTAATTAATCATATTACCCTTCTTCCGTTGACATGCTTCACCTATTTCATTATTGGGTAAGTACAATCAACTCTTTGGACTCAACTCTTTGGACACTCTTTGGACTTCAAGACCGTCTGTTCGACCACCTTTGAACAGAGGGGTTCAGAAGGCCATTAAGGACTTTTTAATCTTCATGTGGGGTTGGACTCCAGTAGGCGTGTTGGTGGACTAGTTTCACTTGGGCATTGTGCGTTGTTAAGTTGGTCCCGCACTGGGTCCTAAAAACTTCACATATCCTTTACAACTTTGATTTGCTATTTTGCAAATTAAATAAAATTGTGTCATGTTGTGCCCTTTTAAATTTCCTTATAATTAATTAAATTTTTCTACTTTTATATTACTTTTACTAAAATTTTAAAACCCCTCATAAACTAAAAAAAATTTACCCGGTCTACAGATTGACCTCAGTTAAATTTTAGTGCTTGCACTAAGATTACAAGGTTTCGATCAAATAACTAACCCCAAAGCTTTCTTTTTAAAGCTGCTGCAATGGCATGCCCAACGCTCTCTTTTTTTGCAACCTGTCGACGAGTCGTGAAACCCGCAATGTCGCTCCCACCGTCAATTTTGGAGTAGGATTTGAAGATCTCGAGGTCATTCTTGGAAAAGCCCCGCTCGTCATTATCAAAGTCGCGACTCTAGAAGTTTAGAAGCCATCTGCTGAGCTCACCCTGAATTGCGTTTAAGACTTCCCTCCTTGAAGGTTAAGACTTATGAGGGTCAAGACTACTGCCGTCACAGCACTCACCAAGTCTGCTGTTCTCGGTGCTGCTAAGGGAAAAGAAGTTATGATCATTAAAGATCCGACTGAGGGATGGTTGTCTCTCCATCTGTATTTAAAATCAGTTCAAGTTCAAAGACTACACCACTAACTTGAACCCAAAGGAGAAACTGTAGTAGGAGGGTTCGGAGGGCTACTAAAGCTCAGGCTCCTAAGATACTTGTTGAGGAAGATCCTCATCAGGATGAGTTAAGAATACTGGAAACATATCCACTCCTGCAAGGAAGTAGATTCCATCCTTTAATAGGTACCAAAAAGTATGAGAGTATTTAGAAGATCCCTGCTACTTTACCATCACTTCATTGGCATAGAGTCCTATGGCTAGACCTAGGCTACTAAAGAAGTTTCTAGACCTCAACCAAAAGTGAGGTCAACACATAGTGATGAGAGAAAGAAGTCTACTGCTATCATCCAAGTTAGTTTGATTTTTAAGAGGCTAGCTGCCAAGGAAGGTTTCTCAGTTAGTGAACTACTCAAACAAGTAGCATATGCTGTATCCCCTCACATAAAGAAAGAAATCCTAAGGGACGTCAAATCTGCCCAACGATCTCATAAATGAACTGAAGCTTTTCCTGCTAGTATTCTCATCTAGTTCTACTTAGGGAGCAGAGTTGAAACCGCCATAGTTACCACCGATCCTACCATCACCAAGACCGCAGTTTGTCGACCAGCCAAGTCACGATTGGGTCAAAAAATTCTACTGATAACACATTACAAGGATATTTCTAAAGTTTCAAAGGAAATGATGAAGAAATTACCCAGTACTGTAGTTGGTCTACACCATAAGGACCATACCTCTCGTTTACATACTGATGTTTTTGTTGAGACACTTCATCTCAAGAAATCACTATCAAAGAAGAAGGTGTGGGTACCTATCGTCGTTCCTGCACGACAAGAAGAAGCCAGGGTCTGAAGTATCTGACATTGTCGCAGCAATTGCCAGCAAAATGGAAGAACAAGAGGAGGAGGTCCACCAGGGTCCTCCAGATCGTAAGGCAATTCAAGAATCAATTAATGAAGAAGAAGTTGAAAAGCTCAAGGTCAAGATTTCTGAGTTGGCTTGGGAACATGGAGTCTCCATTGACGATGATGAAGATTTTGACTATAATGATTACCTCAAAGAAGATTTCATGGAAGTCCATTTCATTGAGACCAGAGAACAACCTCTCGTCGAAGAGAACGTCGTAGATGAGTTGCATAGGGCTATCATCTGAGCAAGTCAGCCAACTAAGCCAACTAAGGAAAAGGATAGAAGAGATGGCCGCAGCCATGACCACTATGGCCAGATTTCAAGTACAATCTCAACCCCCACAGTTAGCCTCACCAGAGCTCAAATGCCTCTCCAGAGCTCAAATAACCAGAAATTATACATATTACAGATGAAAGAATAGAAGTTGCCTCAAAAAATAGGGATGAGCAACCAAAGAAGGATCCTCCATCGAGCTCCATGCTAGAGAAGAAATTTAATCCAATGGTCGAGCAAGTTCGAGAGGCCTTAACCCATTCTAAGGGCGGTGCATTGGTTTTAAATGGTAGACCTTACCCAGAATAATTCCATGGCATACCCTTCCCCAAGGGTTTTGTGTCCCCGAACTTTAAGATATTTGATAGGACTGAAAATCCCAGATAGCACATAGCGCATTTTTGAGCAGTTATGGCAACACAAAGAGTAACGAATCTTTACTCTTCCAACAGTTTGTCAGCAGCCTGTCAGGGATTGCTTTTGATTGGTATGGTGATTTGTTCAACAGATCAGTTAAGACATTTTCCGAGTTGGAATAATTATTGGTGAAGAGATTTGTTGGAGCGCAACACCATGTCTTTATAGGAATGCTCATGATGGAAAAGCAGATCAGTTAAGACATTTTCCGAGTTGGAATAATTATTGGTGAAGAGATTTGTTGGAGCGCAACACCATGTCTTTATAGGAATGCTCATGATGGAAAAGCAGAAGCCTAATGAGACTTTAGTGGATTACATTTTGAGGTGGAGAAACCTTAGCATGAAGTATGAACCTCAGCTATAAGAACATTACATAATTCAGATTTTACTCAAAAGCATTCATGGACCAGTAACTTTCATGCTCAAGGGACTCACCATCAAATCCTTCAAGAAGTTACTTAGCAAATCCAGCAGTCTTCAAGAAGAAATCAAACAAATGGATTCTCACGAGAAATCCAAGGCAACAAGAGTATTTGAAAAGAAGTCAGGAATAATAGCAACTGTCTATAAAGGAAAGCAATCAACGAAGACACAGACGAGAAATCCCCGTCAATCTTCATCGCAGCATGCTCAAAAATAGAATAGCCAGTCTAACCAGCGATCGCCTCAAGAAGGATCACCTTGAACATGGAATAAGAGAATATCTTTGGCAGAACGATATAAAATGGTGTATTCTTTCAAAGATGAAGATGTATTCAAGATGTTTAGAAGTCTAATGAAGAAGCTTGAATTCATACTACCCGATCCAAAGAAGCCCGAAGAGGTCGATAAAAAAGATCAACCAAATTATTGCCTGTATCACAGATTGTTGGGGCACACTATAGAAGATTCCTTCATCTTTACGAATTGGCTTGAAAAGATTCTTAAGGAAGGGAATATAATGATCCCGAAAGAATATTTAAAAGAACCTGAAAAGGTTCTATAAATGTGATTTTGGTCGAACCAATCTCTCCGATTGATCCGTATACTGGAGAAGATGGATGGAGTATGACTTGGGACGAGCTCAAGGGGGTCCTAAAACAATTACAAGATTCATCAAAACAATATTCTGAATATACCAAAAAATACAGATGGTATGAAGTTTGGAACAAATTATGTAAGAAAATATTGAATCAAATTCAGAACATATCAAAATAAGCCTCCATTCAGAGTCTTCAGCCTGCTAAACACGAGATGAAGATTTCACCAGGAGATAAATTGTCATCAAGGATAAAGAAGAAGAAGAATACCATTATAAAGATTGATAGCATGGGGGGTACGATAGGGGTTGCCTCTGCTAGATTAGTTGTTTCGGATTCGGGGAAGAAAATCCTCGAACTCCTTACTTTGTATGATTATCTTTTTGCCCCTCCGGGGTCTTTTGAATACAATGATTGTGATTTCGGCTACATTTTAACTATTTCTGTTGATAATATAACTGATTTTAAGCAATCTAACTTTGATCTCAATTCCCAAAATGATCCTCAAATGGTATTTGAGTCCAATGAACCTGTTGGCAAGACTGAAAAAGATATGAAGACATCAATGAAGCCATTTCCAATAGCACCGGGAGTGAGGAACCAATTCTCGAGCATCACGATGCACTGCTTTCCATCAACCTAGATCTTTTTGACAAAGAAGAAACATCAGAAGATTCAATAATGATATCACAAGAAGAAGAAATTACAGAAGTGAACTTAAGGAGCGGGAGAGTGTTACCCCCAAGAATAGCTCTGACAGATAAAGGAACACAAATAGTAACTCGAGAAGAACTACCTCCACCTCCACTAGAGGAAGAACCACACAACCAAGGGAAAATTGGAGGATCATACAAAGTGGATTACAACGTGCTAGCTCATCTTAGGAAGTTGCCGACCATATTAAGCATCTACGATGCTCTGACCCTGTCAAAGGAGATGAGAGAGTCCCTGGTTACAGCTTTGCTTGACCCAGAGATTTGCTTAGCCTTGTTGGCCAGAACATCCTCAGATGAAGTTTGTTCGTTGAAAGAACAGTCTGGGGTAACCTTTATAGATGAAGATTTGCTGCTTGGTACCGTCGACCACAACCCATATCTTTGTTAACATCGGTAGATTTGTGTTGTCCAGAGTTTTAGTAGATCCTGGAGCATCCCTCAACTTGATGAGTCTACGGACATTAGCTTATTTGGACACTGAAGCTCAGGAGCTTACAACTGATAAAATGATGCTAAGAGGATTCAACCAAAAGGGAGAGAGAGCCCTTGGATCGATTACATTGCTTATGAAGTTTGGAGAACTAGCGACAACTGCTAAATTCCACATCATCAACGTCGACACATTTTTCAAGCTCTAATGGGTCAACCTTTGATTCACGAACACAACATGGTTCCATCATCTCTACACCAATGCATTAAGTACTACAAAGAGGGGCAAGGGCATCACATCAAAGGAGATCTACAACCGTTTTAAGTGCATGAAGTTGGTATTCATGAAGATGCTGCCTACTACCCACCTCTGAAGAAAATTGTCTTCTCTCATGAAACTATGACAAACAAAAATGAAAATTCAAAAAAATCAAAAAGAGGAGGCCGTTCAACTCCACTTCAGTCCCACTTCAGTGATCTTCCACCACTTTTTGCAATAAGTTGGTGGAGGTTCTTTAAGTTCGCGCACCCGAGGTTGAAACTGAGGACGTGAACAAGGAAGCACCAACTTAGTCATTGAACGGACTAGGCCGACCATCTACATTAGTGATGAAGAAAGTTCTGAAGATGAAATAATGATGACAAAATAGAAGAAACCCCTCAATAGAAGAAACCTCAGTACGAGATATCCTTAAAAGATACAGAGAAAAGCGAATATGAGACTAAGTATGTCGGATAAACCACTATGTGAATGCTATGAGCCTCACTCCGATCCTCCCTCAAAAGATCAAGAGTTTAGAGGTGAAGGAAGTATGTAACACTGGTTAAAAGCCGATCAAGTTTTATAGTGCTTCTACCTCTACTAATCTTGAAAATTATGTAAATTTGGATGTTGATCCTAATGAATTAATGGAAATACCTTTTGGTTATTTTTTACCTTGTGTACAAAAGTTGATTCAACAGGAATGTTTGCCAAAAAAAATGCCAAAAGATAAATTACAGATTTTTCAAAAATTATGGAATGTTAAAAGTCAAACTTTTAACTCAAAAGAGGGTCTCGGATTTAGTACAGTCAGGCCAGTCGATGATTCAAAATTTTGCATGGTTGTTACTAGTGAATCGGAAGGGGATTGCCTCGATATGGAGGATGACTCTACTGATCAGCTGATAGAAAATGGTCCGCCAAAATTTGAGGAAATTAAATTGAATGTTGATGAATTGAAGGAAATTAACCTCGGGACTGAAGAGAAACCCTTGCCTACATTTATAAGTTCTCTACTCAAGGATGAAGAATCTTTGGAATTGATCAAATTGCATCAAATTGTTAATAGAATTCAAAGATTGTTTCGCATGGAGTTATGTGAAATGTCAGGACTGTCAGCAGAGGTTGCGGTTCATAAAATCGGGGTGGACAAGTATGTAACCCTAGTAAAACAAGCTCCTAGAAGAATGTGCCTCAAAAAAGAGCAGCAAGTCATCACCGAGGTAAAGAAATTAATAGACGCTAACTTTGTGAAAGAAGAGCAATACCCCATGTGGTTGGCCAACATTGTTCCAATCAAGAAGAAAAATGGCCAAATCTGTGTTTGTTCGACTTCAGGGATTTGAACAAAGCATGTCCAAAAGATGAATTCCAAAAGATGAATTCCCATTACCGATACTAGAAATGATGGTGGATATCGCTTCAACACATGAAATTTTCTCCTTCATGGACGGATCGTCGGGCTACAACCAAATCAAGATGGCTCCCGAAGATGCAGCACTTACAGGCTTTAGAACACTGATCAGAAATTTCTGCTACATAGTAATGTCATTCGGCCTAAAAAATGCTGGAGCAACATACCAAAGTGCAATAACAAAGATTTTTCCAAATATTTTTCATGACCTCATTCAAAATCAAGTGGAATGCTACGTGGATGATTTGGTCATCAAAAGTAAACAAAAAATAGATCATTTGTATGATTTAAGGAACGTGTTTGAACGGTTATGACGATATGACTTTAAAATGAATCTCTTAAAGTGCGCCTTTGGTGTTACCTCTGAGAAGTTTCTAGGATTCGTTGTCTGTCATCGGGGAATCAAGGTCGAACCAGATAAGATTAAAGCTATCTTGGAAATGCCTCCACCCAAAACCTTGAAACAACTACGTTACTTCCAAAGGAAGTTGGCATATCTGAGACGCTTTATTTCTAATCTCTCAGGTAGGTCTCAACCTTTCTCGGTATTATTTAAAAAGGATGCCAACTTCATTTGAGAAGAGAAATGCCAGTGGGCTTTTGAGGACGTTAAGCAATATTTAATGACACCTTTTGTCTGGCCAGCCCCTATCCCAGGGAAACCTTCGATTCTTTATACTGCAGCCTTAAGCGACTCTCTTGGAACCCTCTTAGCCAATGTCAATGACGAGGGTAAAGAAAACACACTCTACTACTTGAGTCGCCGCCTTATACTGACAGAGATAAGGTACCCACCCATTGAGAAGCATTGTCTAGTCATGATTTTCATTGCCTGAAAACTTAGAAATTACATGCTTTCTCATAAGATTACCCTAATTTCAAAAGTCAATCCGTTGCGATATTTGATGACCCGACCAACACTCTTCAGATGTCTAGCAAGATGGTCGATGATCTTATTGCAATTTGATATAACTTTTGTTCCCCTCCATGTTATCAAAGGATAGATTTTGGCAAACTTTCTCGCTGCACACCCACTTCCAGCTGGGTACTCTCTTAATGATGAACTACTAGATGAGCAAGTACTACAAATGAAATTCTCCAGTGCGTAACACTGAGAAATGTACTTCGACAGAGCTTCATGAGCAAAAAAGGACAAAGGATAAGACACAGTTATACTAGGCAAAGTAGGTATTGGTTTGATCTTTATCACCCCAGATAATGGTATGTTGAGGTTCTCATACCACCTGACAGAGCCATGTACCAACAATGAAGCAGAATATGAAGGCTTAATCACCGGATTAGAGTTGGCAATCTCGATGAATATAATAAATATTGTCATCTATGGCTACTCACAACTTTTCATTCAACAAGTTGTCGGACAATATAAGATTTTGAAACCAAGATTAATAGAATACCATCAGTACATGATGAAGCTGTTGGATTAGATCCCCAACGTGACTTTCTACTGGATTCCTACGGGAGATAAAGCCCATGCTGACACTCTGGTAAAACTCGCAAAAGAATTGGCATGTCCCCCAGAGGATTCCATTGATGTCACAGTACAAGGAAGACAAGTTCTATCTTGGATCGACCTCGAAACTCTACACAAGCTCTGGAAAGAAGAGGAAATGATAATTACGATTGTAGATATCAATGAAGATTGGTGCAAGCCATTAATAGAATATTTGCATACTGGAAAACTACCACAGGACAAGTCTGAAGCACATCACATGACAAAAAAGGCTATGTCGTATGTGAGGACAAGTCTGAAGCACATCACATTACAAAAAAGTCTATGTCATATGCTATGTTCTAGAAAGTGATGTCCTCTACAAGAGATCATTCGACCAGATGTGGCTACGTTGTTTAAGTAAAGTTGAGGTATGAAATATTGTCAAAGAAGTACATGTCGGATTGTGTGGAGCTCACCAATCAGGGCTGAAGATGAAAATGTAGATCAAAAGACTAGGATATTATTGGCCAGCAATGATGTCTACCTACATGGATACAACCAGAAGATGTCACCAGTGCCAAGTGCATGAGGTGGCCTTACACCAACCCTCAAATGTCCTACACCCAACCGTCGCCTCGTGGCCATTCAAGTGTTGGGGCAAGGACATAATAGGTCTGATAGACCCTCCGTCTTCCAAAAGACACAGGTTCATACTTGCTGCTATAGATTATTTCTCCAAATGGCCTGAGAAAGTGCTGCTACGAGATGTTAGAATACAACATGTCCTTCAATTCTTCAAAAGTCAAATTGTATACTATTTCGGAGTACCGCGAAGAAAAATTTTTGATAATGGGACAACCTTTAAAAGCACCAAAATCAATGGATAGATTGGACGACATGGGATAGATTGAAGATACTCTACAATTTACTATCTCGTAGCAAATGGATTGGCTGAAGCATTCAACAAGACATTGGTAAAATTTTAATGAAAATACTAGATGAAAAGAAAAGATATTGGCACAAAAAGTTATTAGAAGCTTTATGGGCTTATCAGACAATGTTCAGGACTCCCACTCAGTGCTCAGTGCCCACCCTCCATGCTCGTGTACGGGTCTGAGGTCGTACTACTGTTAAAAATCCAGATGCCATCTCTCAGAGTCACTGTCGCCAACCAGCTTACAACAGATGAAAGTACAAAACTCAAACTTGAAGAGCTAGAGAGCCTTGAGGGAAGACGACTAGAAGCACAATAATATTTGGAACTCTACAAGGCAAAGATGGTATAAGCTCATGACCAATTGGTCCCCCTAAGGACATTTAAAGTTGGTGACCTCATACTCATGCTTAAAAGACCTATTCTTGCACGCAAGATAGGTGGAAAATTTTAGCCAACTTGGGAGGTACCATTTATCGTAGAAAATTCTACGCATAAGGAGCCAACCAGTTAGTGGATTTCTGAGGCGAAAGGCTCATGCTACCGACCAACAGATGATACTGGAAGACATACTATCCAACTTGGCATTGCTTAATATTGCTTGATTTGAAATTTTGAAACTATGATTGTTCTGGGGTTATCTATTTGGCCAAATGTCTGTAACTGGGTCAAAAACTTTTGTAATAAGATTAACCTCAACATAATGAAAATTTTTGAAAATTACATACTTCATTTTTTTCTTTTCTACCTTTAAATTTGATATTCTACTGAATTAAATGAAATACACCCATAAATAAACAATTTTCATACACACATAAATAAACAATTTTCTCACCTAAATAAACCAAACTTTCCTTTAATAAATATTTTGTTTTGTTCTTATTCACACTAAGTTTCAGCTCACTGATATTTCTCTTGTCATCTGCAGAGAAATGTCACAAGAGAAATATCAGGCCAGAGGCTGATCTTTGCATTTAAAGATGGCTGGAACCTCGCACTCAATGAAGAAATGGCGCCGCAAAGCGGCACTATAGACTTTACCATGGAATTTAGTCAAGTCGTACAACAAGACCCGATGGAGGCGACCAGCTGCCTACCGTCCATGATAGCTACGCCGACTGGGGGCCTAGTCGCTGTCGATAATGAAATACTACCGAATGATGCACTATGAAGAACTCAATAAGCGCAGAAATACCAACCACCAAAAGCATAAGACTTTCTTATGAGAAGAAAAGAGATGCCAGAAAGAGGCATAATATTTGGTCACCCCTATCTATAAGGGGGATATCTATGACCCGGGCATGAGAGAAACCTCTTCGAGCCTGCCTGCTACAGATGATGAGTCAGGATCTGTTATAGAGCCAGAAATACTACTAACTTCAGATGTTATGTGTATGGGTTGCCCTACCTGCAACACCAAGTTACCTGCACGTACGTCAGCTACAGGGGCAATCGTGGAGTGCCCGGACTGCAATGTACTTCACCTTGAGCGCTACAACACTTTAGAAGAGTACACATCTACTGATGATGGGTCTCAGACCACTGATTATCCGATGGATGCGAGTACACATCTACTGATGATGGGTCTCAGACCACTAATTATCCGATGGATGTAGAGTCATATGTCCCGTCAGACGCAGAGTCATACATTTTGCTGCAAACAGAGACAACACCAGCTTGAGTTCCCGTAAATGTTGAAATGAGAGGATATCCTCAACAGCCATCAATCCTCAGTACCACAAAATACTACAAAATAAGTAAAGTAAACAAAAGGAATTTTGAATTCTACGAAGAAGTGCAAGGAGAATTCAATAACATATTATAAGTATTGGAGATATATACAAAGGTCTTCTCTGAGAGCAATGAACAAAACATTCTCGATAGCATTTTTAATTCGAGAGATAGAGGTCGAGCAGGTCTGCTTATGGAAAGAACCTATTCCGAGCTAAGAAAGTGGATGTGAGGAAAGGGGAAGATCACTATCCAGTGCGGTTGCTGTTACAAATTCACCAATTACAACTTCACCAATAATAGACAAGGAAATCCTCCTGGGATTCTCAGACATGATCAGGTGGATCCACTACCTCCAATGATAAAATGGATGATTAAAATAATGGTTCGTGGAGCATACCGCCAGCTGACCGTATTCCTAACAGCTATATTATCAACATATATGATGAAGGGGACTGCAAACCTACGCACATTGACCATCATGACCTTGTGAGACCTTTCTGCATGGTCTCATTCATGAGCAAAAGCAATATTCTGTTTGGAAAAGAAATAGATATTATTGGTCCTGGTGCATTCAAAGGATCCGTGGAAATACCCATACCTGTTGGCTCAGTGCTAGTCCTTAAAAGGAACGAAGAAGACGTCGACAAACACTGTATTCCAGAGGTGCGACACCGTAAAGTGTTTGTGACCTTTCGACAAATGGATAACAGCAAAATGTCATATGGATTTCAACCAGATTTAGAGTTGGAAGAACTACTACCATACGAGCTGTAAGAGGGTTGCACCTCTAAGTACATGCAAAGGGAACTCTTATCCTAGAGCGTGGCTTAGATGGTCTACTCGATCAGGAGCTTGCCACACCAGGGACAGACATTCAAAGGATTCCTTTCCATTTAACTACATTTCATTACAGAATATATGATATGTTTCAGACATGTTCAGTCTATGATATGTACTTGGCATGAAACATTTTTGGATGTACTTTGATGCAGTTAGCATATTTTACTTTTTTAGCCATTGGTCTACACTCAATTTGTAACATTTATTGGAGCAGATTAATGAATTTTCTTTCGAAAATTTGTCTGTTTGTTCAGTTACCTTTCTGGTGCGGCTGATAAAAGCCACGAACCATACATTGGTTCGAGATCACAACGAACAAAGAACAAAACAATAAAAAAAAACTTTACGATAATAAATCTTAAATAAAAATAACAAACAAACAAACAACAAAACAACTCTCTTTTGAAAAAAATCAACCAACTAAAATTAAATTTTGAAAACATATTTCCAAAAAAATCCTAAAAATAACAAACAAACAAACAACAAAACAACTCTCTTTTGAAAAAAATCAACCAACTAAAATTAAAATTTGAAAACATATTTCCAAAAAAATCCTCAATTTTGAAAACATATTTCCTAAAATTTAAAAAAATTCTAAAAAAATCCCAAAAAAATCCCAAAACCTTCCAAATATTTCCAATTTTATTTTCCTTAACTACCACATGACACAATTTGACTAATTTGACCATTTTGACCAAAACCCCCAAATTGCATTTAAAGGCCCAATTTCCCCAAATTTACCTCAAATGTCCATCAATTTGGTCCCAATTTCACCCAATTTCATTCTTAAACTCAAACACCTTTCATATGACTAATTTAAACTAAATTTAAGCATAATTGACCCATGCTTTGAGCTCAATTTTGATCTAAGTCAAACCCCCAATTTTGGTCGTATGACTTAATCCCACCAAATTAAACCCTATAGCCTACTCCATTTGCCTCAATTTGAATCCTAAACTCTTCATAATATTCCTACACATCAAACTTGACCTTCAGTTGACCTTGGTGTGGCCTTAATTTCATTTAATTTTAGCCTAAGTCCAAAAATCCCCAAATTGGCTGTCTCCAAATTCCACCAAATTGATTGCCTTAGCCCCAAAATTGGTGCACAATTTATGTTTAAAACTCTTCATGACGTTCCTATTGACCATTTTCAACAATCAACAACATGCCCAAAGTGACAAAAATTCCAAAATCCTCCAAATTGAACCCCCAATTGAACTCAAATCACTTCACTCCTTCACCAAAAATCTTCATTAAAATCATCTACACAATGTTGATCAATAAATTGGGCTCAAAGTCATGGCTAGCCTAGCCTAAACCCAAGCTTTGGTCATTTGGACCCACATTGGACCCATGCACCAAAATTGACCTAGCCATGTCAAATAGCCATGTCAAATTGATCAAACCATGTCAAATTGGTCAAAGCAAGACTTCTACAGCCAAATTTTGGACCTTATTGACCAGGCTAAACCATATGAAACCACCCAATTGAGCCAAAGACCAAAGGTACCCTAAATCAAGGGATTTGCTTCCAAATTAAGCCTAAA
>NW_018249909.1:0-349 GCF_001263595.1 Phalaenopsis equestris | reverse complement strand
AATCTTATTTAACTTGAATCCTACTTGCAGCCAAAAAACCCCCTATAATAATTTTTGAAAGATTAAATATTTAGTGATTTTTTCCACCTCAAAATTATGGTGCGTTCCGCCCGCTCTCCTCCTCATTTGCATGATCCCACCCACTCTTTTCTTTCACACTGCAACTATATTTGTATGAGCCACTCACACGAACTTGATAGCCAACCAGTAGCTCTCTCATATGCTACAACTACCTCTACTCCTCTTCCTGCTCTACTACTCTCTCCCAGTGCTCTCTCATAGGCACCCCAGTCGAAGTTCACATATTTCTCTCCCTCTCTCCTCACATCAAACACCCAAGTCGATGCCT
>NW_018249908.1:0-328 GCF_001263595.1 Phalaenopsis equestris | reverse complement strand
ATTTTTTGTAATAGCCAACCCGATATAGCGGGATTTAGGCTGTTGTTGTTGTTGTTGTTGTGATAGCTACAGTAGTTTTTTCAACAACAATTGTTTCTTCGAATGGCTGCAGCTGCCCCCAACAAACCCTTGATATATATTGTTTGAAAAATTCAACTTTCAAACTGCTTTGTTGTTTCTACATGTAATGAACTTATCTTGGTACCATCATATATACTATTTAGTATTAAATAAAATTGTTTCAAATGAAAATACATCGGTTTACATTGCTCTTATATAAAAAAAAAAATCCACAAATGCTCTGCTCATATAAATATCTGATTGAGAT
>NW_018249907.1:0-1470 GCF_001263595.1 Phalaenopsis equestris | reverse complement strand
CTTAAATACAATTTTGTAATGATCGATCACAAACAAAAATTTTGACAAAAATTAATTTGATGCATTTTTGACTGGATCATCTATGAGGTTGTTCGAACAACCCCGGAAGACAAAACAAATAGAACCAATGTGTCCGAAGAGTTGAAATTATCTAGAAAGGACATCCATTTTGATATGGTTTCGTGTGAGTTCAAATTATGTCTGAATCGACAACATTTAAATGAAATGTGAAAAAAATTATTAAAATAAAAAATGAAATTTCCTATTCCTAATTCCCTAATTCGCTCGCCCATCCTCCTCAATTCTTCTCATTCTCAAAACAACCCAAGGTCCCCCTTCCTGATTCGTGTAATCCAGTAGAGCTCCTCTCTTCTTCCTCGTGAACCTTGTGCTCTGGTGCTCGGATAAGGCTTCCACCTACTCCCTTCCACGCTCCAGCTTTCTACCCGCCACACTCCCCCTTGCGATTCTTAACGCTTCTTCCCTGTCCCTGTCATGTTCGGTTCACCGCTCAGGTGAGTCGAACGTATGTAGCTCCTCCTCCTCTGGCTATTAAACACCCACATAGAGAGGGTTTGGGGTGTGGAAATTTCAATGTGAGGGGGACGTGCTGCCAAAATTATGGGTTGTTGGATTTCCACCATTTTGTTCATTCTTTATGTGCTTGGGTCTTTTGGGGCTCTGTTGGTTGTTGGTAAATATTCATAAAAGCACTATCTCCTTTTGTTGGTTGAAATTTTGGGTATTTTTTCAGAATCCTATTGTTTAAGCTTTAAGGGTTGGCTGGTTCTTTGTCTACTTGGCCCTTTTCGAGCGCTGTGCTTCTTCCAAATAGATTTTGGGTAAGGTGATCCCTTTCCTTTTACACTCCTATGCTTTTTCTTCTTTTTTTTTTATTCTCTGTTGTTGGCTCACTTAGAGCTTAATATTGTTCATGCACATGATGTTTATTTTGTGAGGAAGGGGAGAATCAAATGCAATTTTTTTTATGTGTATGCTTGTAGCACCAAGGTGTTACAGTGAATATATCAAAACTTCATGAATTACATATGCAAATTCATAAGAGTTGTATGGAACATATGAAAATTTATCTCATTAATTTTGATTAGTCACAGGAGTTGCTTTCTCTAAAAATTGAGGGGAGATGAAATGAAATGAAAATGGCAGGCAGGAATTCATAATTCAAGCACTTGTCTCACATGGGTTACTATTCTACTAGCTCTAGATTTCTTTCATATACAAGAGCTTGATTTGTTTGGGTTATGTGCAAAAATTATAATAGATTAAGTTGGATCATTGTTATGATGGCTTTAGTTGCTCTGATTGCTTTAAGCTTCATGCCTTACACACCACTTCTTTGAATGTTCATATTCTTGGTAGTTATACTTCATAACTCTGCATGCATGTGATGTACAACTTTGCTTTATATATATATTGTCGGCATTATTTTTGGAGTGGGGGTTGCCCGTA
>NW_018249906.1:0-3602 GCF_001263595.1 Phalaenopsis equestris | reverse complement strand
GGAAGCCCTGTATATTTACGTTTGGCTTGGCTGCAATTTTATAAATCTGGAGATAATTTATATTTTAAGTTTCTGCCGAATGCCCCGCTGCAGGGTAATTTATAGGCGCCAATAACTATTATATGGTTTTCTTGTATGTTTATCTTTTTATTCATGCTGTTCAGCGGCTTTCTGAGTTGTTTTGGGGGCAAATTTATTTAGAGAAATTTACATTCATACCACAAATTCTAATGAATTTGCATATCTTACACCGAAAATTTTATATTTACATTTATAACACTTCAGTGTCAAACTTTGCATTTAAAAAAAAACGGATTCCACTTTTAAAAAGATGGTGTGTTTGATGTGATCTTAATTAATGATTTGTATGATTCTTGAGAAATGTGTAGTATGCATGCAAATGCCAAGGTGTTTTTAGTGAATTTCCTACATGTACTTAGTTTTAATTATGATTGTTTTGTTATTATTTCTATAGTGAGAAATGACTTTACGATATAAATAAAAAAATTAACAATTTTTTAAAGAAAAAAATGTCAATTATTTTTCCTGAAGTTCAATGAGCATTTTCACAAAGATAATAAATTATGCATCGGGTGCAGTTCAGAACAATTTAATTTTTTAAAGGATTTATTTTAAATTAAGTTTATTTTAAACAATTATATTTGTTAAAATTTTTACGTTATTTTTAGCTGTACGTCCATTTTGTCAATTTAGTAGCCTTTGTTTACTGCCTTGAGTGCCTTAATTACCCACTGGTTTTAACATCGTCTTGCTTATTTGGTTTTTACTTTAAGATTTAAAAACAAGTTCGAAACATTAAATTTGTTTTAACATACATCTAAACGAATAAAAAAGGAAGATGAATAAATCCTTAGTAACACACAAGGTTCATCAAATTTAAAAGCATAATTTAGATGCCATTATTTATTCTGATATCGTATGGACAACATCCTGCGTAAATGCCGATTATTTCCAGAGTAAAGAGCCTTACAAGCGTTCAAAAAATCAGTTGACTCGACATAGTTCGATTACGCTGTACCCTTTTCACAGAAAATCCTGGTAATTAATGACCAAACATAATTCAGTCGTACTGAAGTTGAATTCCAAAGCAAAATGATATGGAGAAAGATATCGCAGGAGCTTTGATTCATTTTACTGAATATAAATATAAATTTTCGGTTGGAAAGGCATTTCATTTACTTTTTTTTAATCAACGCGCTAGGCATGCAAGCGCAAGAGCATGAATGTTCTCCATCACGTTCGTTCCCATTGAAGAACCCAGAGGTTGTTTTAAGTAGGAATGAATGAATACAAAATACCAAAGAATATATTAGTGCATGAGATATGACACTAAAATGTTATAAATCTAAATACAAAAAAATTAAATGCTAGATTTGTAAATGCTTAAAAAATTGCCTGGTATGCATGTAAATTTCCCTTGTTAAAAAGTCTAAACGTGGTGCGTTGAAAAGTTAAAAAGAACCAAACACATCTTTATTTGACGAACTTGAGTTGAGTTTGTACCGTTAAAAAAACGCAAATTATAAACAAAAGGCAAAAAAAAAAAAAGAGTGCAGTCAAAATAAGAATATTTGTGGCGTGGTTAGATGAAACAAATCATCTCTCATCTCTTAAAGAGTCCTCCCCAACCACATATATAATGAAAATATAATTATTATCTCCGCTAAATGATGTGATGTGCAATAGCATGAGCTATAACTTACTTTGTCCTTCAATTAACGTGACTTAGAGTTTCGCCTTCAGCCCCTGTGCAACAGCATCAATGAATTCCTCGGTCGTCAGATACTGCTCCCGACTCAATCTGAATAAATTTAAAAGGGTTTAAAGACACATCAGTTTTGTAAAGCAGCGCATAATAGGGCTGTTACTGAATTCGATTTCGAATAGAGCTGGGGTCGCCTCAAAATCTACTCAAAAAAGATTCAATCCAAAATTTGGGCTCGTAACTCGGCTTGTTTTATTTCAATTCAATCTTTGTCCCGAGCCAAAATTTGAATCAGTCTTCAAGAGTTTACATTCATACTTAAATCCACTAAAGTCACGGTCTTAACATCACTAAAGTTGTTGATGACCACCAGCTTGAAAAAAAAAGAAATCGATCTAAAATTTTAGCTCATAGCTCAGCTCGTTTATTTCGATCAAATCTCGATCAGAGCCAAAATTCAAATTAATTTTCGAGCAATTATCAATCTTTGAGGTAAATTCACAGCCCTAGTTACATTGATACCACCCAATTTCTTATGTATTCGGATATCTAACACCTAAAATTTATTTTCTACATTTAAATACCATTATTTTAACAAAAAAAAATAATGGGGATTAAATATCTTTTCATGCATAATAGATAAAATGTCATATATGTAAAAATTGAAGTTTTGGAGTTAAATATGTAAATAATTAAAGAATTGAGTGGTATTCATGTAAATCTTGGTAGAATGAATTTATGAGAGAGTGGCAGTGTAAAGGGTACTTTGATCCATGAATGATGAGAGCGAGATCTTTGGTCATCTTCCCGGACTCCACCGTTTCCACGCAGGCAGCCTCCAGTTTTTCAGTGAAGGCGAGCAGCTCAGCATTATCGTCTAGTTTAGCCCTGATAATAAATGCAATTAGTATCAAGGATTAATTTGCTTTGCGCATAAATTACAAATCAATAAAAAATATGAACTTAGCTGATTAAAAGCTTTACTGCAGAAGAAGCATTTGCCTGTTGCTTCTTGCTAATAACAGGGCACGCGTTAAAATTCTTGTGTAGGATTTGAAGAAGATTTAACTAAGCTATTGTCGAATATGTTTTTGGGGGAGTTTTGGCTGGCCCCTTTTGGGGGTAGCCGCAGCACTGTGGTGCTGCTTGGAAACGTCGTCAATGGGGAGCGTTTAGACACCCTGGCGCGGTGGCTTTTACAATAAGTCATTCTCTCGTGTGTCTTGCCCTAGCGGTGCGCTCCTCTCCCGCAATCCTCTCTTGTGATATTTGCCCTAAAATCTCCTCTCTCTCTCGCGCAATTCTCACGGATAGGGTTGCCTCTCTTGTTGAGTTTTCTTCTCCCTCTCCTTTATCTACTCTTCAACTCATTCTGAGTGCGGTGATTCCTCTTCGTGTGGTGGTTTGTGAGTGTGGTGGCCCCTCTTCACATGGTGCTTTGTGAGTGGCGATTCCTCTTGTGTTGGTTCCTATGTGTTGTGGTGCCTCTTTTATTGAGAAATCGTTATCTTAAACATGCTATTATTTTTATTTTTGGAAATACATACATGACCAAGATTTTAGTGCTTTCCTCTGTGTGGTGATTCTTCTTTGCGCTAGATAATTTGTACCCTAACTTTCTGTGGCTTTTGATTTTACAAAAGGCATTATGCCCAAGAATTCGTCTGTGCGGTGGTTTCCTTTGCTGTAGTTAATGCCTACAATGCTTGAGAATTTTATGGTTTTTGATTTGATAAGTGCTTATGATTTAATTGGTTTTCGGATGATATTGGATTTTGGGATTTTTGGGAATCCCAAGTGCGATAAGTCAGCAATATGAATTTTTACGGCAGTGTCAATAGCCAACGACCTCCTAATCGAATCTTTGTATTCCTTA
>NW_018249905.1:0-633 GCF_001263595.1 Phalaenopsis equestris | reverse complement strand
TTTAGAATGTTTTATTATTATTTAATTTGAAAAAAGAAAGTATTGTATGCTTTGATTAATGATATTCTTTTTTGGTGCTCATTCAATTAAATGTGTATTATAGTCTTCACAAAAAAAGGACATATATGGTAGCAAGTGAAATTGATGAGTGCTTTTGTGGAGCTTATCAATCAGGTACAAAAATTTAATTAAGAATCAAAAGACTTTACAATAATTAGCAAACCATTGTCCATCTTTGTGTTGGCATCATAAAAGATGTCATTAATGCCAAGTCCAAAGTCATATTCCACATATTTATCCAAATTTTCTACACCTAATAATTGCCTCTTAGCAATTTGGGTATTAGGTTATGTAAATTGTTGGCCCAATATACTCTCATTATTCAAAAAAGATATAAAATTATATTGACCATAAAAAATTATTTCTTAAAATAGGTTATTTGTTAAAAGAAGTAAAAGTAGATAATATGTTGTAGTTTTTTAAAAATCACATTATCTACTAAGTTGGTGTAGCTCGAGAAATTGTTTCCAAAATAGCATAGCTTTTAAAAATATCTAAGGAAAAGTATTTTCTCAAAATTATAGTGGCTATTGATACTTAGTGACCCATTATCTCAAGGATAATAATTTAACC
>NW_018249904.1:0-453 GCF_001263595.1 Phalaenopsis equestris | reverse complement strand
ATTTTATATTTTGAATAATAACGATTCGAACACGAACAAACGCATCAGTGTTCGTGTTTGGTTCGTTTAAAAAACCGATTAACTAACCGAATTGAAAAAAATTTGTTCACGTTCATCTCGTTTACTTATCGAACGAATCGAACACGAACTCCTTGACGAACCAAACACGAACTGTTCGCGAACAAAGAGCTTTTTTGACAGCCCTACTTGCATTACTCATCAAATTTGTTTTTTTTTTCGTAAAGATATTTTGTTCAATATTTAATATCTTTAGCAATGAATGATTTTATCATATTAATCTTATTTTTCATGGGACAATACTTCTATCTTCTCATAAAAAATTCCATCTTTTTTATTGTGAGACCATAAGTTATTCCCCCTGAGATAATTAGTTGCATAATTAATTTATCCCAAAGTAGTTTTTGGTTCATAAAGATATGACTTTTTATGTAC
>NW_018249903.1:0-745 GCF_001263595.1 Phalaenopsis equestris | reverse complement strand
ATCAACTACTCTGCGCTGAAGGTAAGAGTTGGGAATCAGACGCGGAAGTGGATTCCTGGAAGCAAACTATCCAGAGCCCCCGTATTTTTGTGTAGAATTGCCCCTTGCTAACTGGATATTTGCCAAACTATACCTAGCCGGTTTTTGGAGAAAATTTTGTGTAAAACATGTATGCATATTACGTCAGAGAGGTTATTTAAAAGGTTTTTATTGTAACTTTCTTATAACCTACAAATAAAACAAAAGCGCGATACTTACTGGAAGGTACTGGTAAGTTACATGGAGTTTACAGGGATATAACACAGATATAACCCCCCAATACCCTTTGAATAACCTCCCTGACATACGTAACGCTGCGTACGTCTTACGTACACAAATTTTCTCAAGTTTTAGAGCTTGCATGATAATTTGTTTTTTTAAATTTGAGGGTCATGCCTAATTTTTTTCAATAAAAATAAAATATAAAAAATAAAATATAAAAAATAAAAACATTTATAAGTCAAAATTGTAACCCAAGGCAAATTGAACCAAGTCTAAGTTAGATTAGACGTAGAATGATTCATGTTTAGAACTAGTGCAGGTTACACCTAAGAATGACCCAAGAAAAATTTAGGTCTAAGTTGACCTAAAGAGATTTGTGATGTGTTTTAGGTCTAGGTTGAATTAGACCTAAGCTTAACTAAGCCTTGGTTGGTATATCATGTGCTTTTTCTATATAACTAAATTATTAAACAATATTGTTAAG
>NW_018249902.1:0-407 GCF_001263595.1 Phalaenopsis equestris | reverse complement strand
CCCTGAACAGATCTCCCATGCCCCAACCCATCTCCACAACGTCCGTTTCGTGTCGCCCCACCCCCATCGCTTCCTCTCGCCGATCTCCACAGCCTCGTCGCCCCACCTGGCTCCGTCGACCTCATAACCGTCGCCACGGCTCTGCACTGGTTCGACATCCCGACCTTCTTCGCGCAGGCACGCTCGGTCCTCCGCTGTCCTGGCGGAGTGTTAGCCGCGTGGTGCTACGACTATCGCCTAGTCGTCGACGGAGGGAGGGTGGAGGAGATATATAGGCGGTTGGGGGAGGTAATGTGGAGTTACATTAGGAAGGATATTAGGGTTTTGGTTGAGAAAGGGTATGAAGGGATGGAGTTTCCTTTCGAGGAAGTGGAGGGGGTGGATGGGGGAACGGGGCCGGTGAGGGG
>NW_018249901.1:0-765 GCF_001263595.1 Phalaenopsis equestris | reverse complement strand
CCAAAATAAAAGTCATTGATGCGTGTTAAAAAATTTACGGTGGTAGAGTAATGAATTATCATCTTAACATTGCATGCGAATTCACAATCAGTAGTGACACCGAAAGTTTTTACGTGGAAGTCGCGTAATGAGAAAAAATCATGGGGTCTGACTCAGCTGTAGAAATTCACTATAAGTTGGTGATTACGAAAACTCATTGTTCCACGGGTAGGAAAGATTTACAAACTCTTATGTATTACAACATTGACGTGTGAATAAACCTGTAAAAAGTGGGCGTCAGCTGATAGTGATCGGTGGATGTCTGCATATGGTGGTCGGCGGCAGTTAATAGTGGTCAGTGATGATCCATGACGGACAGCGGTTGTCAATGATGGTTGGCAGCGATCGACGGTGGCAGGAGTTATGTCGGTTTTCAGTTCATTCTCAAAGCTTCAAGTTATTTCTCAAACCTTAAGCTCTCTTCCTTCCCCTTCATGAGAGGGGTGGGCTCTATTTATAGTGTTATGGATGCAATTAATGTTGAAATATAAATTATTTTAATCGGACAGCTCATAAAGTTTCTCTGGATCAGATTGACATTTGAGTGTCTTAGTGATGTCATAATTAAGTGATCTTAAACTCGTTGTATTCATCTTATCGAGATGCTCAATTTGATTATAGACTCGCTGAAATCAGCATCTATTTGATGTTCTGAATGAGTTCGAAAAACTTTCAAAAGTGGTTTAATGGGTTGATATGTGCTTGATTTTACTCGGATTGAACTAA
>NW_018249900.1:0-344 GCF_001263595.1 Phalaenopsis equestris | reverse complement strand
GCTGAAAAGCTGACAATCTGCAGCTGCGCCAAACATACCCTTAATATGTGACACAAAATAAAGCACAAGGTGTTTCAAATAAATAGTTGGTACGAGACCCCTTTCTTCTCTTCCATAACAGTCGAAGCGTTACCAGAGGAGGTTTCTTGCCGGAAAGAGCTCGGGTAATCCCCTCCTTGAAGAAAATAAATGGCGGCCATCGGATAAGCTTGGAGATAGAGTGTTAAAGGAAGCGGTTTCAGCATGCATTCCATAATTTTAAAATTTGGGTTTAATTTCTTATTATGTATTTTTTTATTGTTCTTACTGTCTAATTATTTAATTTATATTAAGAAGATTTACAT
>NW_018249899.1:57177-61667 GCF_001263595.1 Phalaenopsis equestris | reverse complement strand
TAAATTGACATTTCTCCCAATTCAAAACTAAATTATTTCTTTCGCATAAATCTAAAATTTTTTTAAGATAATTTAAGAATGCATCAAATGATGTTCCAAATACAGAGAAATCATCCATAAGTACTTCCAATCCATCATCAATTAACTTACTAAATATGGACATCATACATCTCGGTAATGTTGCAGGTGCATTTCATAATCCGAAAGGCATTCTTCGAAAAGCAAAAGTTCCAAAATGACTAGTAAATTTTCTTTTCTTGATCCTCAGGAGCAATAAAAATTTGATGGTAATCGGTATATCCATCTAAAAAATAAAAAATATTTGTGCCCAGCAAGTCTATCTACTATTTGATCTAAAAAGGGTAAAGGGAAGTGATCTTTCCTGGTGGCAGAGTTTAATTTTCTATAATCAATGCAAATACGCCACCCAGTAACTTGTCTAATAGGTATTAATTCGTTATTTTCTCTTATGTCAACGGTCACTCCTTTCTTAGGAACACAATGAATTGGACTTACCCACGCACTATCTGAAATAAGATATATAATTCCAGTGTCTAACCATTTCAAAATTTCCTTCAGCAAGAGTTTTGATGTTTTCGGTTTACACTATATGTGGTTTCTTGAACATTGAACATAATTTCATTTCTCCATTAAGTGGAAGAGAGATTGATTTAGATATAATGGTTTGTTATCTCCTCTCTTTTAATCAAGAATGAATAGTTGAAGAGCAGGGGATGTCTGTATTAATTCATTTCCCACCATACATTTAGTTGGTTGATTATCACATTTGAGTGGCTAGATTTTAGTTTGGCTTTGAATAAGTATAATCCTTATATATATTCGTATTAGTGCTTTGGGTTTGTTCACCTTTTCTTTTATAGTGGCATATTTTCTGTGGATATAGACTTTCTTTTCATATCTCCTCCCTCATTCGATATTACAAATTAAAATCTCAGCATTGCTATGAAAATCGAGTCATTGGTGCTTACATTTAGTTGGTTGATTATCACATTTAACTGATGTAAAATTTATTTGCAATATTTTATATCTTTTGGGTAAGCATGAGTGAATTGTTTTACTTTCTTTATGTTCTCATATGCTGTACAGATATATAGAGAGATATTTCAAAGTTATTTTCAAAAAAAATAAAAAAGAGTTAAAGTGTTAAATATATAAATACATAAAAGCCGATGTGATATGTATGTAAATCGGCAACTATTCTTTAATGGATATGCGTAAAAATCCGTATGGTGGCATGTATGTAAAAATTTATATATATACATATAAAATAAAAAAAATTGAAAGTTTAAAATTTAGGCATGTAAATGTGTAGGAATTGAACAGTATGCATGTAAATCTAACACTATTTCTTCACAATTGTACGTAGAAGCGTGAGGAATTTATGGCATTTATATTTTTGTTAGCATTTGAAAACTCTTATTAGCAATCATTCTTTTACCTGCTCACTTTCTTTAGACTCACTGTTAGTTATTTTAATAAATTATGCACTTTGAAAAAAAAAATTTATCTACTGGAGGCCGACCAACAACTGCTGCTTCTTTTATAATATGAATTGACTTGATTATTGGCTGGAATTATTTTAAACCATACGAATTGAATTCCTTGTGATGGACCAAGTTAATAGTGATTTTTACTAAGATGTTAAAGTTGAATCGCCAAGAAACCCATAAGTTGAACTCCTGGAGGAATGTTTATTTAATCCTTAGAGTATTGCTGTAATTGGCTTTCGACTTTAATTATGTGGATTTCAATTTGATAATACAAGAATGCAAGCACATTTCTTTCTGGAAAGTTCACCTGGTTTACAATGGTGATATGTATCTGCATAAAGTTTGAACTCAAGGGTAAGAAGTGGATGTTATAGAAATGCTTAAACGATTACTTCTCTCATTTTCTTGATATGAACTATACGAAATTTTCTTGGATGAGCATATGAAATATTGAGGTGGCCTATTAGTTTGAGATGAGGGGCAACAGAAAATGATGCAAAGAACCATTGATCAACTTCTCTTATAGCTGAAAATAAAAAAATCAATATTCAATTAGTGAGATGCCCTTTCACCCCTTAAGTCTTTGGCAGCTCTAATCCTTTTCAAAAGACTTGAGAATTGGTAGTTAGAAAAGAACAGATAATATAGTTTTTACACACATACTACACTTGTAAAAGAACAAATACTACAGTTTTTACACAGATACTACACTTGCAAAAAGAACAAAGACTCATTTCATACACTACAAAACAAATACTATGACATACGATAGACACTATACATTACACTCTTCATGACAGATACTAAAATTGTAGCACATCACATATTACACTCCACATGACAGATACCACAAGAATAGATATTATATTTCTTTTGAAAGTTTAGATACTATACATCATTTATCCTAACATCACGTATAGGCACTGACCGTGACTTTATATATGCTTAAAAATATAAGTATTTAATACTTCTACTAAAAGATTTAATTCCTCAGCAACTGTACCAACTTAATAACAGTTATAGATGCGATAAATATGGACGTAATAAATATTCAATAATTATAAAGTCACACTTATCAACACAAGTATACGTATCGCTTAAGTAATATAGGGCTCTAATAGAGTCCTAGATATCGATCCCACAGGGAGTAATATTAGAACTACAAACTAAGATTTCAGAAAAAGCAATACTTTAATAACAATAATGAAGCTCAATTTCCTTTATCTGTCAGTAATAGGAAATTAAGATAAATATGTAATTTTAATAACTATTAAATAACTAAATATACTAATGAAGGTTCAAATGTGATATTCAATATATATAAAAGAATCCTTCTCCTTGTCAATAAATTATAAAGTGAATCAGTTCAAATTGTATTGTGCCAAATATGAGCATACCTATTCTTTACAATTTGGTCCAGGCATAAAGTACACTGACTAATCCTATGCTTGTTTACTGAATTTGAGGCTCGGCTGGGAGGATATCGGCTCTCACTTTGGAGCTCCCACGTTACCCTCGCCTGAGGGCTAACATCTACACTTCAGCACCCAAACGATAGGACTGAATTATGGATTTTAGTCTTTCACTCTAAAATCTCCAATTCTACGCCCGATAATTTTATTTCCCTATTTATTTGCACCCAACTTCCAAGGGATTTGACCTACCTGAATCTTAGATATAATCTTCACTTTGGTTCTAAAACTCAACATATTTTAACAAATCAATTGGCCAGATTGAAAATAAATTAAGATTGAAGTAAAAAGATCATCACAACTTCTTCAACATTTTCATGGCTCAACCAATTTAAATAACCATTTTACAGATCTCAAGACAAGGAGAAAGATAGAGAAAACTACTTAGAACTCATGGGGAAGACACAACAAAACTCGCAATTAATATATAAAGCAAAGTCATATAAACTACAACAAGTAAATAACTCTAATCACTTATTCCTCCCCAAGAAAACTCCTCAAAGTTCCTCTGAATCTCTTTCTTTCTTTACAGCACACAGAATTCTTCTTCAAAGCGGTAAGGAGGAAGAAATCTCTCACTTTCTTTCCACTCTTACAATCTCTCTAAGAATTCCTCACAATCTAACCCTAAAGTAACCTTGAAGTTCCTCTGAATCTCTTCCTTTCTTTACAGCACAGAATTTTTCTTTGAAGCGCCAAGGAGGAAGAAATCTCTCACTTTCCCTCCACTCTTACAATCTCTCGAAGAATATTTTTACACTCTAGCAAACACTAATGGAACCTTTCTAACCTCCAGGAACTCTAGAGTCTTCTCAATTTTTGGTCAAAATGTTCTTTTAAAGTTGTGGATGAGCTTTCCCAAGAGTTGCCTAAGCATCCCTTCAAAATTTGTCCATATTCAAAGTCTGACCAAGCACGTGTTGGACTTACCTGCCGAGCTCGCCGTCGGCGGCCTCGAGGGCGCCGTCAACGGACATTCTTAATGAATTAATTCTAGAGTGTCAGTAAATTCTCGCCGTCAGCAGGGTCGATGGCGCCGTCGGCGCCCTAATTCAATTCTTCACATTTTGGTCCTTTTCGCTCCAAATTTGCTCTTTTTTGCATCTTTTTCCTCCAATCATCCTAATTCATCATTTCTGCAAAAATAACAACAAAAATACCTTTATTTAAAATGTAATATCATCATAAACAGTATAAAATAGGTATGAAAATCTCAACATATTTTCCTCTTGTCAAAATCCCCCAAACTTAACTATTACTTGTCCTCAAGTAATTTTATTACTACATAAAAGTTATGATCAATTGTAGTAAAGATTTAATTCAGAAATACTATAAGTTTGATTTAAATAAATATCATTGTGAAATTTTCAGAAAAAATTCAAATAATTGAATTAACTCTGTAGCCACAAGATTATCTAGTCATCAAGTATAAGAGTTCTAGTTTTATATTCATTTCAAGAATGATTATATGTTGCAATATTAAGTCACTTAGAATATCCAAAAGATA
>NW_018249899.1:55480-56212 GCF_001263595.1 Phalaenopsis equestris | reverse complement strand
TTTCTACACATATAAATCATTAGAGAAATTTCTGGGTAATGAAATTTTAAAATAAGTATAAAACTAAAATATTAAACAAGCACAATATTTCTTAACACAACCACAATACTAAACAAAACAATTAAAATTAAAATGCAAAATAAAAATCACATTACATTACAAAATACTACTCAACATCTATTATACTAAACATGCAAATTTAACTACCACACTAACTTTATAACAAAAATTAAAAATTATCTAAGTACAACATGTAAGTCTAAATACAGATAAACATCCATTTATATTACAAAAGATCACAAAAATAAAAGTAGAAATACAAGTACATCAATTACATTTAAATATTAAAATCCCAAACTATGTCTTCATCTCCTTGATCAGCAGGTGGATTGGGCTGATACTGAGTATATCGGGGGCACTCAGGAAAAGTAACATCAGGCTCACCTTTGTAGTGTCGGGTTTGAGCTTCGTAATCTGCTATCTCAAAATTTGAATGCCATTGAAGGTACTCACTACGTAATCATGTCGACGTTCTAAACCTCCAATCCTTTCTTTTATTAACTCTATGCTCTTCCACTGCAAGGTCAACTCATTCATCAAGTCAGTTAGAGTAGGTGAACTAGAAGGTGGAATGTCATAACTTGTAGAGGGGACATCTCTACTAGTAGAAGGTTCTTCACTCCTACTTCCAGTTCTCCATTTCTCATGGGATTCATAAGTTTTCAAATTGGC